>NC_090245.1:83136702-83161702 GCF_037325665.1 Littorina saxatilis
GGAAGGGGGGGTGTATTTGACCACCCCTGTGTTTACAGAATTCCTTGTTTAAAACTATCACTGTGCACAGAGGGAAGGGGGGGGGTGGGGTGTATTTGACCACCCTGTGTTTACAGAATTCCTTGTTTAAAACAATCACTGTGCACAGAGGGAAGGGGGGGGGGGTGTATTTGACCACCCCTGTGTTTACAGAATTCCTTGTTTAAAACTATCACTGTGCACAGAGGGAAGGGGGGGGTGTATTTGACCACCCCTGTGTTTACAGAATTCCTTGTTTAAAACTATCACTGTGCACAGAGGGGGGGGGGGGGGGGGTGTATGTGACCAAGTGAAGTGCATTGCTACATAATAAAATGAGCAAATCCGTCCCGTGAAGAAAACTTCTGCTTACTTAATTGTCAGATTTGCCAAGGCGTGTACATGAAAATAAGATTATCATTCTAAATGCTGAATCAACATTCTGACTGTTTCCTATGAAACCAGGCTTGATTTTTGGTATGAATCCAAGTTAAGGGATAGCATGTGTAAAAGCAGAATTGTGTACAGAGGCAGCTTTGTGTTATTAAAGGCCGGCTGCTTTTCGTGAACACAGTTTGGCTCACATCTCACATCACCTGCCAGGCTTTTAAAAAAAAAATGTTTTACCATGGGATAAGACTATCCCTCCATTTAAGCACATACCAGCAATAAACACAGTGGTTACTTGTGATGAACTAGTGGCAAGACAAATGATTTAAGCATCACATAACCTTCCTAAGTGAAGTCAAGTTATGTGTCTGTGCCAGTGTGTGTGTGCATGTGTGTGTGTCAGCATAGAATGTTGAGGACAGTTCGATGGTAAATAACCCTGACAATTTTAGCCTATGATTGTGCCTACATTGTGGCAGGATGGATGTGGATCTTCAAAAGCCTAAGTTAACAAAAAAGTATGTAAAAGTACATTTTGAATAGTAGTTTTTTTCTCAGAGGGAAGATATCACAAGATATGATCGTTCCACTGCATGTATGCCACATAACTAAAACAAAAATTAAATGTTATTTTAATCGTCTTTTGGGTAAAACAAATACACCATCAATATATTATAATAATGATCTTGCTTGTTTACAGATGGACAACAGCTACTGCCAGGACCAGGTTACGCATAAAGAAAACAGTCAACACTTGGCTGGTGCTGCAGCTTCTTTGATGTCTATTTTTTTTTTTTTTTAAAGACAGACAGCTACCAGCTCATTCAAGACCATAGCCCCATCTTACTCACGCAGAACAGACAGCCATCTTTCGCCTTTGCACAGAACACTGCTGTCTGAAGGTACACATCAAAAGGATAGGTTTTGCACCTACAGCGTGCGACTGTGGCTAGGGTAGGAAGAACAGACTCTGCAACACGTTCTGAGAGGGTGGCCTTTTCTTGCCACCCGTACCCCTGTGCAACAAGACTTGGCCAGAGAGCACACATCCAAATGCAAACACTGAACACTGAAGAGGAAGAAGAAGAAGAAGGTGCCCACACAGAAGGACATAAATCTACTTTAAGGGCACACAAGTTTACAGCAGTTTATTGAATTGTAGCAGATTATAGGGAGAAAATGAACAAGCTAAATAGGCTGTACAGTACTTCACTTGAACAATGTATAAAGTTCCCTGTATTAAGAACATTTACAGATCACAAGACATTGTGTTTTCTTTTGTTTACAATACAAATGTTTCATAATAAAAAGATGTGCACTAGGCAAGATCCTTAAAATGTAAAACTAGTAGTGTGACAATTTTGAATTGTTCAGAGATGGTTTTTCTTCAGTGGTAAATGTTTTAGCTTTTTTTATAAGATCCCGTTAGTGAAGCATACTATAAAACCTTGACCTTCCAAACTGTGTTAGCACCCTGGGCTGCGATCATTGTGTTGAGCTACTTAAAGGCACAGTGCAGCTTACAGCCTTCGTTTTGCGTTTTTGTTGCAGCTGAGTGCATTTACAGTTCAAAAATCCTCCTATGGTAGTAAAACTACCCAACGACGACATCTGTGAAGCTCGACAGTTTCTTGTTCACGCGAGTGCATAAATTAACCTAGTTATTACGTGGTGTTTGGTCGGAGTTCGATTCAACTGAGTGATTCCGGCCTCCATTTTGTTTTATACAAACTCATGATGATGTCTGACATAGTTTGCTAGTGACGTGTCTTTTTGTGCATGATGTGGTGATCTACCTGATCTAAATTTAGATCCAAAAATAGGTCAAGACCAGCCGGGTCCGAGTACGAAATTGATTCGTAAAAAAATCGCAGTTCTTGACTCTTGGGTGCAAGTCAATGAAACTTGGTAGTTCTTCTAATAGATAGCTGCCTGAGGTATGACTAAAAGCCCCAGGGGCTCCGTGCACCTGAATTTGACAAGTTCAGTACCTTCAGCAAGCGCAAGTACAGTAGAGAAGCGCTTGACACACTGAAAAAGGCCTACTACGAGCAAAAGAAAAAGAATCAGTGATGCATGTGCTTTTGATGTAATCTTCTTTGACATTATGATGACTACAAAAACTGACTGATGTGTTTTGTTTGTGAATGATGGATATATCAGGCATGGGAATTGTCCGCCGAACGGCGGATTTCCGCCGAATTTTTTTTTGTTCCGCCGAAAATGCAAAAGTGTCCGCCGAAAAAATAAAGGGGGGAGGCACACAAAAAAAGCACCGGTTACTTTGGCCTTTGCGCAAAAGCCCGCGAAAACTGTCCGTACTTTGTTCACGCACTGCTACCGCCCGCCTCAGTTATTGAACTTTTATGTCTTGAAAGTAAACCAGATTGCACAGATTGTGTTACAAGTTACATTTTCCTGTTTGTCTCAAGAAGATCAATTTTTTACAAATTTAAACCATATAATACATGTATATATTTTTTTTCTTCAAAAAAGCAAAAATTGGTACATTTTTGTACTAAAAAATCTGATTCTAAAAACAGAATTTAATGGCAAACTTGGAGCTCAGATGACACCAGATTGCACCATCTGGGTTCTTTGGAGAAATTTTTTCCGGGGGGCATGCCCCGGACCCCCCTAGTAAGGCTAGGCGCTTCGCGCCGTCGACTTGATGCTTCGCGTCTTCAGTTATAAATTTTCCGCCTTTTATACAATTTTCAATTCCCATGCCTGATATATGTGCATGATTGCGTTTCGCAGACACAGTTGTCATGTGCGTTGTAATTGGCGACGAATGCTGGATGATTACTATTTTTGTACCAGATTACTATTTTTGGGCTGAGCATTACTCCAAAACACTTATGGGGGTAAACAGGTCTGCAGCACAACTACAAATGTAGAAATGTCGTCTGCATTTTGTATATTTTAAAAGGTTATTTTTGTGCACAGAACATACATCTGCAGGGAGGTTTGGAGGGTGAAGTTAGGATCTGTTAGGAGGCATACAGCATCACACTCATTGTGGTGTGTGTATTTTGTGTTGACAGATAAGACACTGTCATTCCAGCAGAACCTGTGATGATGCACATTTTATTGAAGTGACCAGCTGAAATTGTATGTACGTTGTTATGAAATTGACAAATGATCCCTGCTTTGCAATCCTGGGTTAATGATATTGCCAAAATTAAAACGTGGAGGAAAAAGTGAGTGTAAACCTATTCTTGTGGTGGTGGTGGTGGTGGTGTGTGTGTGTGTGTGTCTGGTTAGTGTGTGTTTGAGTGTGTGTTAAACAAACAACGACAAACAACACCAAACCTACATCAAACAAGCACAACAAAAACAAATTACACAAAAAAATGGCAAAAATCAGAATATCAACTGAGAAAAAAAACCGTGGCTGAATGCAATACTTATTATAACTTAAAAGTAAAAGTGTGCGTGTGGATGTGTGCGTATGTTTGAGTGTTTTAAACAAACAACAAACCTAAATTAAAGAAGCACAACACAACAAACAAAAAACCTGGCAAAGTTCTGAACATTAACACAATGCTGCTGTCTGCTTTGAGGGAGGAATAAAATGACTGAAGCCGGACTGCCGAGAGGAGGAAGGAGGGGGAAAGAACACGCAGACATGAAAACACACACAACTCCATGACAGATAAACTGCTTATGTTCAAAAATCAAGAATATTTAAGCGTGCACACACGCACGCACACACACACACACACACACACACACACACACACACACACACACACACAACACAGACTCTCCTCGTGAAAGTAAGGTAAACTCGAACTTGAAGGTAAGTATAAATGTTTGATATGGAAGAAACCTGTGATAAAAGTCTTTGTATAAATCATCGGTACCAACAAAATTCAGTTGCCACAACGCGTAAAAGGACATACTGTAGTTTCAAATTAGTAACAATCTAAGCCATGTTAATCAGCACTGGTGTCCGGCAAGCACTAACAGATACAACAGCACGTGTATGCATCTTGAAGTAATAAGACCTTGAAGTAGGCCTAGATTTTACACTATGCATTATGTAATGCTTTAATTCAGCTGCCTAACTGTGGAACTTTGCAAATGTGTGAGGACCGTTTCACAAACAGACAAAACACCTCTCAGTTATTTACACAAATCAGTTCCAGAATGTGCGTGTTCCTTTTCCGTCTCTACAAATTAATGTTATCTGGGGGGAAAACGAATCATTGTCGCTTCCGCCCTCAGTTATAATTGCCTGAGCATAATAGGAAATGCAACAGGTGTAGTCTTCCGCCTGATTTTTAGTCAAGATATTTCGACACAGAATGTTTCTTTCTTTTTTCTTTGTATGTTCACAAGCTCACATACAATCATTTATGCAACACTGACAATAAGACCAGACCAGAGTTGTGATTGAAATGGCAGTTTATCTAATAAAGCTCCAGAATGAATAAAAATACATGACAAAATAAGGTGGTCCCGCTGTACAAAGCCGGTTACCAAACACACACACACACCACACACACAACCACACTCACGCACGCACACACACACACACACACACAACACACACAACACACACACGCACACACACACACACACACACACACACACAGAGTAACATTGTACAACTTACTGTCACATTCAAGCGGGAACACCAAACAAAACGTATCATCAAATGAAACAACATTTTAAGTGGTCAACTGAGCAGATGACCACAAACCACACTTGAAATCTTCACATTTTAACACTTTCTCCTGTATCCACAAAAGTCATTTATGCTGACTAGATAATGACATAATAAAATGACATCAATAAAACCATTCCCTTTTTTATTTTAAAGAAAAACAAGAAAATTAAAATAACGCAAAGAACTGATGCTCAGTAAGGTTGGGTATCGATCTCAAATGTGTGCATAGCTAATTACATGTAAACGGCATGGACTGGGGCTAGAATTGGCCTTTCTGTCAGGCAACTCGGCCTCTAATTGGTTTTATATTATCTGATCCCCCTCCAGAAAAAAACAATACCATTTGCCCCGTGCTTCTGCGCCCACAAAAAATATTCGGGAATAAGAAAAGTTCAAATTTTAGGCACCCCACATACAACCCTAATTGTCAGTCAATTACTTTACTGCAATCAACGTTGATTTTAAAGTACCATGTCATTATTATTTTGGAGATAGATTTGAAAAAGTCCATAATTGCAGACTGCGTATTGGTATGAGTGATTTGAATTTTGATTTATGTCAGCGGCACCTCAAGGAATGCCCCAAATGTGAGTGCGGTTACCCAAGGGAGACTGCTGAGCACTATTTGTTGCATTGACCCTTGTGTAGAGATGTACGATTATTGTCAATTGATAACTGATTATAAGTTTATTGAAATATTATTGAAAGGCATCCCGCAATATTCCCGGAATGTCAATCAGACCATATTCATAACTGTACAAGAATTTATTAAGACAACCAGGCATGTTCCGTACATGAGCCTCTACATTTTATTCACTGTTGTTCATTTGACACTGTCATGAGACAAATGCTGCCTGACCAATTGTTCTTCGTAATTTCTCTCGTGTTTTGTGTCCTTGTTTCGACTTATCGATTATGGCCCAATCGTTATGTAATTTAGTGCCATTTTCGCCGATCACAAAATGTATTAACTTTGCGTGTGTGTCTTCTGTGCATTTAATATTATTGTGACGTGACCCACTCTTCCAACATTTCTGGCGCTCCAAGTCTTCGTCGTCCTTTTTTTCCCCCTTATGCTGAATTCTGTTCTCTCGTACCCCATTTCTTTTTGTTTCTTGTTTTTTCCCCCAACTTCTGTACTACCACCCCTCCCTTTTTTGATTGCTTGCGCATCAGGTTTGTCTGTTTGTTTTCGTTGTCTGAAATGAGTAAATGTATCTAGTCCGCCATCATGCTAAACTTTGTTATGTACATACCAGGATGACTTAAAATAAGCATTTATGCTTGAGTTATCTTAAAAAAACAATGCATTGTTTCTGTCATGATAACAAATTGAATAAAGTTTTGTAAACCAATGGACTGATTATAGTTGACCCTGATATGTGATTACGGATAGTGTCACATTAATTTATTTCTACTTTCACTTGTACTTTTGTACTTAAAACAAATCACTGAATGTAAAAGTTATTATTTTTTCCTGTGAAGTGTCGTCAGTCTCCTCAAGGTAATGCAGTCAAACTCAACCAAAAGTTGGAGGGGCTTTCATACTTTCAGTGTGTGTGTGTGTGTGTGATTTCTTTTGACACTATGCACGTTTGTATATAACCGCCTGTGCACAAAAAGAAGAACATAATCGAATCTTATCATTCATTTCGCTTAATTGATTGATTGGTATGGCATGTTTCTACACAGTGACCGTTACCAAAGTGAGTATAGTGCGCTTCCCAAGCATAAAACGGGCATGACTCTGGATTTGCGTCTGAGATATTGACACATCACTGTGAGAAAAAGCGTTAATGAAAAAGAGAAGACTATTTATTTTCCTTGAGCATTATCTTAAAGTGGTGTGCCAAAAACTTTAAATTCAAAAATTCAATATTTAACTTTAGGAAAAGCACTGTAGAGAGAAAACCACGCTTGTGTGTTCAGAATAGTCTCCATGTGGTATCAATATAAATGATTCAAATGTATGGAAGAGAAGCTGTTTCTGCTGGATTAATACACACACACAATTGTGCACTCACACATAAGCACGCATGCATGCTCTCACACACACACACACACACACACACACACACACAGAACACACAACACAAATTCATTATGACAAAACAAATACGAAGTCCTATTTCACAAATTTTATATCTTCTCCTTTTCACCATATACAAATACAGTCACGGAGTACATTTATAAAGGCCAAATTATTAAGAAATATTATTTTCTGTGCTTGAATTACCCAGTGTGTAGCATGATCACCACGAAGGTACAATTCACAGAAGTTGAGTAATCACTTACAAAACCCATACCAGTACCACATTGTTATGTTAAATCCTATTTATATTAACCACACAAATAGAAGAAGATAGCTTTGTGAAGACTTTCATTTTCCAACCAAATGCTGTTCAAAGATATTCTTTCTTTCTATATTTGGTGTTTAACGTCGTTTTCAACCGTTCAAGGTTATATCGCGACGGGAAAGAGGGGGGGGGGGGGGGGGGGGGGGGGGGGGAGATGGATAGAGCCACTTGTTAATTGTTTCTTGTTCACAAAAGCACTAATCAAAAAATTGCTCCAGGGGCTTGCAACGTAGTACAATATACTACCTTACTGGGAGAATGCAAGTTTCCAGTACAAAAGGACTTAACATTTCTTACATACCAATCAATATGAGGCTTATATTGCGCGTATTCTGTGGGTACAGTTCTAAGCTCGGGGATTTTATTTTAATTTTATTTTATGCAATTTATATCGCGCACATATTCAAGGCACAGGGATATATTTATGCCGTGTGAGATGTAATATTGTTTTACACAATACATCACGCATTCACATCGGCCAGCAGATCGCAGCCATTTCGGCGCATATCCTGCTTTTCACGGCCTATTATTCCAAGTCACACGGGTATTTTGGTGGACATTTTTATGAAAATTTATCTATGCCTATACAATTTTGCCAGGAAAGACCCTTTTGTCAATCGTGGGATCTTTAACGTGCACACCCCAATGTAGTGTACACGAAGGGACCTCGGTTTTTCGTCTCATCCGAAAGACTTGAACCCACCACCTAGGTTAGGAAAGGGGGCAGAAAATTGCTAACGCCCTGACCCAGGGTCGAACTCGCAACCTCTCGCTTCCGAGCGCAAGTGCGTTACCACTCGGCCACTGACACGATACACCAACACGATATTAGCACTCCAGATTTTTATCTCGCAGTTTTTCTGAAGGACTTTGCATTTGAAAACTATTCTCAGACAAAATATGAGTTTAAACTGCAAGTACATGTACAGGGAGTCTGAAGGGTTCAAGTCGGATGAGATAGACTACTGTTGTGGCAATCTTCGAATTTGAAAATAATTTTTTTAAAAGAGTAAAACTCATAGTTCTTCTTCTTCTTCGCTCATGGGCTGAAACTCCCACGTTCACTCACAAATTTGCACGAGTGGATTTTTACGTGTATGACCGTTTTTACCCCACCATTCAGGCAGCCATACGCCGCTTTCGGGGGAAGCATGCAGGGTATTTTTGTGTTTCTATAACCCACCAAACTCTGACATGGGTTACAGGATCTTTTCCGTGCGCACTTGGTCTTGTGATTGCGTGTACACACGAAGGAGGATAAGGCACTAGCAGGTCTGCACATAAGCAATGACCTTGGAGATCAGAAAATTCTCCACCTTTAACCTACCAGGCGGCCGCGATTTTGACTCATGACCTTCTGAATAGGAGGCCGATGTCTTATCCACAAGAACACCGAGCCCGTCCAAACTCCTAGTAAAAACAACAACTGCAAATCTGGGAGCAAAATGTAAACGGTTACAGTTTCAACTATCCTTCCCCTTTATATCAGCATTTTTGGAAACCTAAACGAAAGAGTATTCAAGAACAACAGTCACGGATTCAGATTTAAAAAAAAAAATGGTAACTATGCTTTTTGGAAATTCTTTCTTTAATTGGTGTTTAACGAAGGTTATATCGCGACAGGGAAAGGGGGGGAGATGGGATAGAGCCACTTGTTAATTGTTTCTTGTTCACAAAAGCACTAATAAAAAAAATGCTCCAGGGGCTTGCAACGTAGTACAATATACTACCTTACTGGGAGAATGCAAGTTTCCAGTACAAAGGACTTAACATTTCTTCCATACTGCTTGACTAAAATCTGTACAAACATTGACTATATAAGAAACACTTAACAAGGGTAAAAGGAGAAACAGAATCCGTTAGTCGCCTCTTACGACATGCTGGGGAGCATCGGGTAAATTCTTCCCCCTAACCCGCGGGGGGTCTTTTTGGAAATGCGCTTCAGACAAATGCCTTTATGTTACTCACAGCAAAATGCAAGAATAATTGGGGACCATATGGGATGGGGCAAATTGGGAGGGAGCAATTCGGGACACCACCATAAATATCTACCAAATATTTACAAATAGCTATCTTAGTACATGCATAACATGCTGTACCAATACACAATTTCTTTAAATAACTATGTAAGGATTATTGGCAGTCTCCCGGAGCATGTTTCACGCTATCCTGCGATCAGGACAAGCGACTGACTGTGATGTGTATGCTGTGCGGCGTGCGCTACATAAGAAACCTTTTTTTAAATTTGTATTAAATATAATCACCTGAGCCACGAATGGCTAGCTGACAGCGGCTATCTTTTACACAACAAATTCTGAACTGTGATGAACTCGTGACCGCTGATTTTTAAAGGCAAGGGGTATCATATTGTGCGCATGGCATACACATCCAAGTTGGTCGTTTGTCCCGATTGTGGGATACAGCCCGTCAGAGGCGTAGAGCGTGCTCGAGATGTTTTGAAAAACCTGACTGCAGTACAGGGATTTTTACACCTCCGGACTGCTGATAATCCTAACAGAATTATTTTCAAAAACCGTCTATTGCCTTGAAAGCAAACCTGGAATTTCTGATGCGAGTTGCCAGAAAGAAAGTTCACTAACAAGATCCAGGCCAACACCACCCCCCCCCATCCCCCTAAATAACACTAAGGAGTGAGGTGAGCTTAAATAACTAATTAATTAATCAATCAATAAATTCTCTGCTGAAATCCCCAACTTCGCGCATCGAAGCTATGAAAAACAGGACACTGCCACGTTTCCATTCAGCTAAACGCCACACCATTTTCAAGAGGGGATGTCTCAGGAAGAAAGATGTGACGCTCCCGATTCATATGTTTCAGAAGACAGCCCACCTGAGAAAAAGAAGAACACAATATAGAAATAATAACAACCTGTCAACCACAAATACATTAAAGTTTTTCAAACAGTTCACTAATCCGACAAACTCATGCTCGTTTCTGGTGCATTTGATAAAGCCAATTACGGGTAGATGCTAGACAACAGCAAAACCACCACCACATAACAACACAAGATTGTTTATGGTTGTTTACAGTCTCTTGAACACAGGAGTCAATCGAGACCATATATACTGTTCAAAAAAAGAAACGCATAGTTGCTACTTGCCAAATTTGTTTTATTTTTCGAAAAAATTAACAGAAATCCAATATTTAGATTATTTGTTTGAAATTTGGTATGGACACAGTTGAATGCACACACAGTTCATTTGCATCTTCAAATCAATCAGTCAATCAATACGATTGGGTGCCGAGGCTGTCAAGTCAGTAGGGGGTGTGACTGCCTTGAGCAGCAACAACTGCCCGGCACCTTCTGGGCATGGGCTGGATCAGATGCCGGATATCTTGCTGTGGGATGGTGTCCCACTCCTCCTGAAGTGCCTGCAATAGATCGCGGTGATTTGCCGGCGCTTCTTCTCGCCTGCGCACACGTCTGTCCAATTCATCCCAGAGGTGTTCTATCGGGTTCATGTCTGGCGACATGGATGGCCAGGGAAGCACCTGGACATGGTGGTCGGTGAGGAACTGGGTGGTGAGTCGTGCTGTGTGCGGGCGAGCGTTGTCCTGCTGGAATATGGCATCCTGGTCAGCCAGAAGAGGAAGGGCGTGTGGGCGCAGAATTTCCTCCACGTATCGCTGGGCAGTTATGCGCCCTTGGACGTGCACCAGGGTGCTCCTTCCAGCGGTATTGATCGCCCCCCACACCATGACGCCTCCACCACCATGAACGGGTGCCTCATCCACACAGTTGGGCGCGTAACGTTCGTTTACTCTCCGGTAGACCCTCCTCCGACCATCATGTCGCTGGAGCAGGAAGTAGGACTCGTCGCTGAACCACACGTGTCTCCAGTGATTCCGGACGGTCCAGCGAAGGTGCTGGTTGCCCCACTGCACTCGGTTCTGGCGATGGCGGCGGGTGAGGACAGCTCCTCTGTGAGGTCTGCGAGCTCTCAAACCAGCTTCATGCAGGCGGTTCCGCACGGTCTGGTCCGATAATCGGTGTGGCCCGGGGAGAGCCTGGACAGAAGATGAGGCCGACAGGAAACGATTCCGGAGGTGGCGGAGCCGTATGAAGCGGTCGTGAGCAGCAGTTGTCGCCCTTGGTCTTCCCGCTCGTGGCAAGTCAGCAACGGAGCCAGTGGCTTGAAACCTGACCCACAGTCTACTGATGGTGCCCTGGGACACGTGGAAGTGCCTGGCGATTGCACTTTGACTTTGGCCTGCTTGTAAACGACCCAATGCAATTTGGCGGTCTTCTCTGCTCAATCGGGCCATCTTTCGTCGCTGAATTGTCGTCTGATTTCTTTGTGGCGAACAATCCGCTTTTATGGGTTTTGGAAGACATGGTGAGAGCTCAATATTCCCCGAGTTTCACGACATTACACTGAAGCATGACGAGTGGTCATGCCAAATGAGCAATTTTGACATTGTAGCCACTGATAACGCATGCGTCACGTGCAGAGCTCACTTGTGACAATGGACGAAAGGTCGACGACCAGATAAACATTTTCTGCAGTTTGGTGGATATCCTTGTAGCCATATAACTAAATTAACCAAATATTACAAGCTATGCGTTTCTTTTTTGAACAGTATATATAACAAGAAGCATAAACAGGGTTCCTGCAGGGCAGAGCTGATACAATTCAAGGAGTTTTCAAGGACATTTCCAGGACCAAATAAATGCTTTTCAAGGACATGATTTTCCCCAATTTAATGCAAAGCACCAAGCTTACCTTCAGGAAGGGAAGCAACTACAGGTGACTAGTAATAGTTAGTTCGTCTGCTTTAATTTGTTTTCACTCGATCTTTTATTCTCCCAAAATGTGTGTACTGTATTTGACGAAAAAAAAAGGGGGTTGCATTTTTTTTTAAATAAGACAAGCTGCTGACGAAATGTATAGGCAACAATTTGGAAAATCAAGTACTTTTCAATGACTATTTAACAAAACTCTATTTTCAAGCACTTTTCAAGGCCTGGAAAAGGTTTTCCAATTTTCAAGGAGTTTTCCAGGGTTCAAGGACTCTGTACGAACCCTGCATAAAAAAGCACTTCAGTTTGAAACCCAGGTTCAATGTAGTAAATGATATTGCATCAATGTTCCATCCATCCTCAGCACTTTCAAAACCAGTTTCTTCTAGGTCATACACACCTTTTCCTCGATTGATCCACAGTACATCAGATCGCTATTGTTCTTTTTATGATTTGCACCAAGGGAATGATTAACATTTCTGTCTTAGTCATATGTAACAAGCTTTAAGCAAAAGCATAATATTCTACACATTCACATATTGTAAGGTTGAAGGGGTCTATGTCGACCAAAAGAAGGTGTATTCCCCATAGCCATAGGTGTTTTCCCTGTGTACCGGGAATACAGTTGGATTTTCTGTAAAGAAGTATAATATCGTACAATCTTGCGCCAAGCGCGTGACTGCGGTTAGATAGGAGAATCTATTTAAAATCCTGAATTCGCGTGCGGCATCCAATCAAGCAAAACATGCTTCGACCGTTTATCAAAACGGATTTAGTTAAAGAAACATCTGCACCCCCACCCCCAACAGCCTGGTATTATGTTTTCCTCGCTGGTACTCTCGTCCATTGAATCACTTTCACAAGCTTGAAGTAACTCCATGGCGTCTAACGGAAGTATATTCCCTGTATATGTACAGGAAATTAACATACAGGGAATACAGCCACTGTTGGTCGACATAGACCCCTTCTAAAGTGCTGCAGTAGTTACCTTTCCCTCCAAGGACCAAGCTGTTCATCCACTGTAGGGCTGACCGGGGTTCCCCCTTAGCAGAGTGAGTGGCGAATCCTGGCTGATAAATTTCCTTTCATTTTCCATGAATGAAGAATACCAGCTGGGTTCTTTTATTCATGGACCTGTGTTCTGCAACACACACAAATCAGCCACCATCTTGTAAATATATGTAAAAGAAAGCAAGTGGCAATCTGAATAACAGAATACAAAATGATCAATCCACACAATCATACTTCAGCACTGAAAGTCCACAAAATGAAGCACTGCTAGTACATGTACTTCTCATAATTTACTGAAACTTTACTCGTCAAAACAACCATTTGTTTTATCAACTTTACTCGCATGTGGCGAGTAGATTAACATTTCTACTCACCATTTACATGATTTTTACTCGCCATGGCGAGTAATTGAAAATACTCGCCACTTTCAGGCCTGTACTTGTGCATGAGATGTGTTTACCATCCATATGCCCAGACCATGCGCTCTTCTGTTGTGCTCAGAACAGTAAAGAGTTGCTTGCTGGGGTGGTTGTTCATAAGTTAACAGTTCACAAGAGGGCACAAACAAGAGCAAAAACACAGGTGCCTGATTCAAACTCATTCAAATGCAGAACCTTATTTTTGCATGAACAGAGTAAGACATGATTCTTACATAGCTGACCCTACCCCTGGCAGAAAAGTGCTTGAAATTGTCCATGTGGTCTCTATTGATCAGTACATTTGATGCGTATTTGTGATACATATATACTGATATAGAGACAAGTAACAAGTGGACATTTCCTCTGACACCTCTACCATTTGTACACCTGCACAAATCTCCTGCCATAGACTACAAAAGGAAAACATACAAATCAAAACAAACACAAATTTAACCTAATGTTTACCTTTCAGCAGCAGAAAAGGCTGTGTTTTCTGAGGTGTCTCAGAGTAAAGCCACGGTGTTGGAGATCTATGCAAAACTAGGCTGTAGGCAAGGTCCAACATCTTTAGCTGCACACACAAAAAGAAGAAGCAAGAAATCACATGACATAGATGACATTCCTCACTAGTACAAAACCACAACTACACTAGTCAACTACCAATGTAAGAATCATAGTCCTGCAAGATTACCCTCTTAAAAAGTAAGATTGCTTTCATTCAAACACTACCGTGGGACCAAACTCCCCCCCCCTCCTTTTTTTGAGTTTTTCCTACATGTGTGTTGATGTTTCCATTAATTCCAAGCCCTGAAACTGTGAACTTGAGATCTTTATGTATGCACACAGTCACAGGCTTAATAAGCTATTCAGAAACCAAGCAGAGTCTGCACAACGTCAATTCTGAGAAATAAATCCCCACAACCGGTTTCAAGGCCACTATACCGACTGAGCTATTGCTTGCCATGCCAACCTCCACCCCCATTTGGAACATGCACAACTAGTATACCCATACACATGTAATAATACTGCTTGCCTTCCTCCCCCACCCTCCAAATCAATAAACACTAAATGTATGCAATCAGTAATCTTTTAGTTAGTAGTTGACTACCATCACTACTCTCTCCACACCCACCCACCCTCTTGCACACCAGCGACACACCCCCATCGCCCAATCATTTCCATGATTCTCTCTGCCATATAGTTATCCTAAACACTAAGATTATGACACATTTGTTTTCCAATTAGGAACATAAAAAATTACTGTAAAAAAAATGTACAATCATGCACTCTCTGAGTCTGACAAGAGAGTGTGAGAAAAGTCAAGAAAGCAAGACATGTGTGACATAACTAAATCTTCTAATCTATTCCTGAGATTTACTCTTGACAGCTTAAAATGGAACCTCATGCACTTACTGTTCTGAATTGTAGAAATTTCTTGTAGTTATAGCAGCAAAGGCAGTTTTATTGGGTACCACCAGGTGTCACTCTGTCATCATCTGATCAAGCATTCAAGCAAATGGTTCAGCACTGAAACAGTAAATAGCAAGAGTGTACAGAAAAATACACAAACTTTCTCATTAATTTGTATCTTCAACTTCACATTATTCATAAATAATGATACCTTACTTTGACTAAGTTTGAGTAGGATTAACACCATGCAGAGCCAGAAGTTAACTTGAAATAAAATAACTATACGTTACTCAATACTGCACTCAATGAGTCAATTGTCAGCAAAGGTGATAATCAATGCAAGGTAAAACCAAAGGATGCAACTCAGTCAGCAATTGCAAAAACTACATAATTCTATTTCTAATCAAGCTGTCAGTTTCATTAGCTATCAGAATTCAAAACATGTTCTTGTTTTTGTTGTTGCTGTTGTTCATGACTACATTAATGTATCTCAGCATTTCTAGTTTCTACACTATAGCCATTAAAAAAACCAAAAGAAGTGTCCCAATGTTAAATGAAGCGCTCTTGCAATTAAGTCACAATTGTTTGCAGTTGCTGAGAAAAGCTAATAGTAATAGTCCTTACAGTAAGTTGAGTAACAAATTATAAACAATTGCTGTTAACACTCATAGTACAAGAGAGCAAACCACTGCAAAACTATAGTCATTTATCAATGTTATGCTTGCCATCCACCCCCGACCCCAAACCTCTCCCATATTTTATGTACATCAGACTAGTATTCTTGTTAGTTCATTTCAGCTGTAACAGTGACAACACGTTTGCACACTACAGACCTGGAAGTGGAAATGTTAACACATGGAGTGCTAAATTTCAGGATACAATCTGTTTGTTTGTTTGCTTAACGCCCAGTCGACCACGAAGGGCCAATCAGGGCGGTGCTGCTTTGACATTTAACGTGCGCCACACACAAGACAGAAGTCGCAGCACAGGCTTCGTGTCTCACCCAGTCACATTATTCTGACACCTGACCAACCAGTCCTAGCACTAACCCCATAATGCCAGACGCCAGGCGGAGCAGCCACTAGATTGCCAATTTTAAAGTCTTAGGTATGACCCGGCCGGGGTTCGAACCCACGACCTCCCGATCACGGGGCGGGCGCCTTACCACAAGGCCAACCGTGCCGGTCATACAATCTGTTTCAAAGTACAAACACTGGCAATCGGAGAGAACAGTGTTACTGTAAGTCTTTACAGTAACATCAAACAGTATCCCCTCTTTTTGGAAATTTTGGTAGTACAGTGGAACAACACTTTTAATATCCCCTGATTAAAGACTCCCTCCCTTTTAAGACCCTGTTTTCTCAGATTTGTCTGTCCACAACCTCTCTATATTTACTCTCATCTCAAGACTTCTTCCTTTCAAGACCTGATTTTTTCAGATTTGTTTAGGTCCTAAAAGGAAGGGGGGGGGGGGGGGGGGGGGGGGGGTTCGATCGACTTTACTGGTACCGTGAAACCGAAAGTGACCAAGTCATCAAGGGCACGTATATTCCTGCTGCTCTGTTAGCACCGATCATATTTTAGAAACGTTGCACTCTGTCGTCAACACGAATGTAGGAATAAAAATAGTATTACCTTCACCAGCTGTCTCCATGGAGTCGAAAGACCATCGGCCGGTTTGGCTCGCTTGTGCCATTCCTGGATGAAAATTGAAATGACCCTGGCTGCTCCGTTCTTGGCATCAATGGCAGTGCAAAAAAAGCGAATCCCGACTCCCATCCAGGATAAGCTGTACGGCACGGCGGCGTCTCTGCAGATGACCACTACATTTGGACGATTTGGACTGGTCTACACGTGTTACGGCAACAAGCAGAAGAAGATACAGATAAGGTGGCGGGAGTGATGTCCCTTCGCTGCAGTGACTAAAAATACAAAACTATCTCAAAATAAAAACACAAGGAACGGATGGGTAGTTAAATTTGTGACAAAAGAAATTAAACGTTCAAATGACTTACCACCCCCCTCTGCTATGTCAGTTGCGAGTATGTCAGTATGTGTTTGTGTTTGTGTGTGTGTGTGTGTGTGTGTGTGTGTGTGTGCATGTGTCAGTGTGTGCCCGGCAGTGTGCCCGTCAGTGTGTACGGTACGTGTGTGTGTGTGTCAGTGTCATTGCCGGTGTGTGTGTTTACGTGTGTGTGTCACAGTGTGTGTGTGCGTGCGTGTGTGTGTGTGTGCCGGTGTGGATGTGTGTGTGTGTATTGTGTGTGTGTGTGTGCGTTCGTCAAGTTGTGTGTGTCAGTGTGTGTGTCAGTGTCGATCAGTGTGTGTGTGTTCTAGGCCAGGGGGGATTCCCAAGGTTCCTGGGTTCCGGAAGCCCACCCACCCCCCTTACTGACTCCACAAATGTACCTTTTGCCTTTTTCTTTCTGCGAATGTATGTATTCATTTGCTAATTTGTTCGTTTGTTTGTTCGTTCGTCAGTTTGTTCGTTCGTCAGTTCGTTCGTTCGTTTGTTCGTTCGTTTGTTCGTTCGTTCGTTCGTTCGTTCGTTCGACAGTTCGTCCGACAGTCTTTCAGTACGTCCGTCAGTCCGTCCGTCCGTCGGTCCGTCAGTCAATCCGTTCTTCAAGTTCAGTCCGTATCAATAAATTCCTCTTGTGCAGGGCCCAATACAGGGGAGAGGGGGGGGGGGAATTCCTGTTGGTGGGACAACCCCCCCCCCCCCACCCAGGCCTAACTGTGGACCTCCTCCAAACGTTTGACAAATGCCCTGAAAATGGGCCAGATTGCACACAATTATTGTTTATTGTTTGCTTGTTTATTTGTTTGTTTGTTTGTTTGTTTGTTTGCTCGTTCGTTCGTTCGTTCGTTCGTTCATTCGTGGGTTGGTTCGTTCGCTCTTTCGTTCCGACCTTCGTTATTTCCTTCGTTTATTCGTTCCTTCGTCCTTTTAGTCCGTCCGTATGTCCGTCCATACGGTCCGTCCGACAGTCTGTCTGTCAGTCCATCAGTCCGTCCGTCAGTCCGTCCGTCCTTCAGTCTGTATCCGAATAGATTCCTCTTGTGCAGAGGGTTGAAGGAATACCCTGCAGGACCGGATCAGGAGGGGTTACCCGTAACGCCACCCCCCCCCCCTCCCGCCCCCCCCCCCCCCCTCCCCCCGTCCCTCCGTCCGTCCATCGATCGGTCCGTCCCTCAATCTGCCCGTCGGTCCGTCCGTCAGTCCGTCCGTCAGTCTGCCCGTCCGTCCGTCCGTTCTGGTTCGTTTCATTGTTTATTTATTTCGCACACATCATTGTCAACTTGTGGATATCCTGAACAAGGCGGTGCGCGAGAATATCTTCTTGTTTGGATAAAATAACATTTTGCTCTGAAACAAACCACACACAAATTCCACTGCTTGAGCATCGTTTCAGTCTAACCGAACTGAGGGTATACCTCATCTTCAGAAGGAGAATAAGCGACAGCATGCTCTTCTACCATATAACATGTCACGTGAGGTCGTTCAGACCGGAGTGGAGGTATATCTCCGAGGGATCAGGGTATACTTTCAACCCGCTGCACAAGAGGAGTTTATTGATACCTTATGTTCGGTCGTACCGGTGTGTAATACCTCCTTACAGCTAGTCCTGATCTAAGAGAGAGAGAGAGAGAGAGAGAGAGAGAGAGAGAGAGAGAGAGAGAGAGAGAGAGAGAGAGAGAGAGAGAGAGAGAGAGGGAAAGAGAGAGAGAGAGAGAGAGGGAGAAGGAGAGAGAGAGAAAGAGAGAGAGAGAGAGAGAGAGAGAGAGAGCCAAATTATGCAAATTTAACTTTTATTCTGTTTAGGTTCGTTTCTACACGCTGTTTGCATCGGAATGGGGAAAGGGCTGTGAACTAAAAAGTGAGATTGAAAAATAGAAAGAAGTAAGAGAAAAGAGAAGGGGGCGGGGGCGGGAAGGGAGAGTTTGTAGTGGGTGGGTGTAAAAGGGGTTAACAAGAAACTGCAGCTGAGGTATTGACAAAAAACAAAGTGTCTACCCCTTCGGTGTCTAGTTAGCACCTGCCCACGCAAATCGAACCTAGCCGACAGCGCTTGCGAAATTCCTGGACCTGATTTGCTTTCTTCTTTTTACATTTAGTCAAGTTTTGACTAAATGTTTTAACATAGAGGGGGAATCGAGACGAGGGTCGTGGTGTATGTGTGTCTGTGTGTGTGTGCGTGTGTGTGTGTAGAGCGATTGAGAGTAAACTACTAAACCGATCTTTGTGAAATTTGACATGAGAGTTCCTGGGTATGATATCCCCGGACGTTTTTTTTTCATTTTTTCGATAAATGTCTTTGATGACGTCATATCCGGCTTTTTGTAAAAGTTGAGGCGGCACTGTCACACCCTCATTTTTCAATCAAATCGATTTACATTTTGGCCAAGCAATCTTCGACAAAGGCCGGACTTCGGTATTGCATTTCAGCTTGGTGGCTTAAACATTAATTAATGACTTTGGTCATTAAAAATCTGAAAATTGTAATTAAAATTATTGTTTTTATAAAACGATCCAAACTTACGTTTATCGTATTTTTTATCATTTTCTGATTCCAAAAACATATAAATATGTTATATTCGGATTAAAAACAACCTCTGAAAATTAAAAATATAAAAATTATGATTAAAATTAAATTTCCGAAATCGATTTAAAAACAATTTCATCTTATTCCTTGTCCGTTCCTGATTCCAAAAAACATATAGATATGATATGTTTGGATTAAAAACAAACTCAGTAAGCTAAAAAGAATAAAGATATAGAAAAGCGTGCTATCCTCCTCAGCGCAACCGCTACCGCGCTTTTCTGGATTGTTAATTTCACTGCCTTTGCCACGAGCGGTGGACAGACGATGCTACGAGTGTACGGTCTTGCGGAAAAATGCAATGCGTTCACTTTCATTCTGTGAGTTCGACTGAGCTTGACTAAATGTTGTATTTTCGCCTTACGCGACTTGTTTTTCTTGCATTTGTTCTGATTTCTAACCGTGCATGTCCTTTTCTCCGACCTTTTAAAACACGTAGAGATGCACTCCACACGCACACAACGAAAGACAAGCACAGACGGTTGAAAAGAAAGAAAGAAAGAAAGAAAAATAAAAAACAAAAGATAGAAAGAAAGAAAGAAAGAAAGAAAGAAAGAAAGAAAGAAAAATTGAATCAAAAGATAGAAAGAAAGAAAGAAAGAAAGAAAGATAGACACATCTATAGACATGCAGACAGGAAGACAAACAGACAGACGGGCGGACGGATGGACTAACGGAGAGACGGACATATAATTACCTGCGTGCATTGTTTGTTTGTTTGGTTTGTTTGTTGGTTGGATGATTGATTGGTGGGTTGGTTGTTTTGTTTACCATGCGACGGGCGCAATGGCTTGGTAGTAAGACGCCGGCCTCCGAAGCGGAAGGTCGTGGGTTCGAATCCCGGCCGCACCTGGTGGGTTAAGGTGGAGATTGTTCCGATCTCCCAGGTCAACTTATGTGCAGACCTGCTAGTGCCTTATCCCCCTTCGTGTGTACACGCAAGCACAAGACCAAGTGTGCACGGAAAAGATCCTGTAATCCATGTCCGACTGAGTTCGGTGGGTTATAGAAACACGAAAATACACAGCATGCTTCCTCCGAAAGCGGCGTATGCATATGGCTGCCTATACTAAATGGCGGGGTAAAAACGGCCATACACGTCACGTAAACGTCCACTCGTGCAAAAACACGAGTGTACGTAGGAGTTTCAGCCCACGAACGCAGAAGAAGAAGAAGTTAACCATGCAATGAGACGGAAATCCACGTCAGTTTGTGCCAAAATAAGATGTGTTCATCATCTTGTTTTCGTTCTTGCAAGCCCTATATCTCTAATGAACATCAGGAAGGTCATTGTACAAGCAGAAGAACACAGTACTGAGTGTCATAATACATGGCATACTTGCCAGCCAGCTGAACGTACCGTCGACTTGCTGTTCCGTAACTAGCTGAACTAATGATGTAATTGAGAGCGTACAATTAGCCTCGTTAATTCTGGCCACGGCACTAACGGTACTCTTATGAAAAGCATGCACCCACTTTTGGAGCATTCGTTAAAGCGACATACTTTATAATACACCTGCTGGTGATGTTTAAAAAAAAACAAGGGCGCAAATAACTACAACCGTGCACATTATGTGGGGGAAAAACTGCTGTGTTGGTGAACATTTTGCACAACATTCTTAAGGCTTAACATTTCGAAAATCAAAACTTCTTACCTCTGTACTCAGAAGCATTTTTATGTGACGTATGTTACGTTTTATGTACAGTTATGATGCAGCATTATGCTTTTACGTGTTCTCTCACTCTCAGCTATAAAACTTCAACCGTCTTGGTACACCCACGCAGGGCTCGTTAATCTGTCAATCACTGTGAGCTTACCTGAAACTGTTAGATCATTTCCTGTTTGAAAATTGCAGAGCTCACAAATGCCAAATTGAAGAACTCACGAAACGTAAAATTCCAAGACCAGATTCTTAAATACTTTCAACTTTTTATTTTTTTTAAACATACGCCACTACGACACTGTCAGTCTTTGACAGGCTCACGTGAGGGTGACTGACCTTGATGGCAGTTGTTACTTCCCTTTAGGTTTAAAATCAAAAGACGCCAAAGTCACAGTGAGCCTACACTTCCCGTGCTCTTGTGCTCTATGTCAATGAGTCGTAAGACACCACCCGACAGAAACAAAACATCTATTTTACATGGAAATTGCAGTTTGGCTGCTCCGTGACATATAACAGACGTGTGGGGGTGAAAATCGGCGTCGTTCCCTCGTTATTATTTTACTCTGAAAGTTTTTTCTTCATGTTTTTATTTTATTTTATATACCTCATCTACTCTGATTTTTTACATTATATTTCCTGCAGAGATTTATCGCCTTAGCTTTTCGTAAAGACACAGTCCTCCCGTGAACACGACTCGGCTCACCATCTTAGATGTGGCCAGGCTTTGTACATCAGATAAAATCATCCCTACTCTTGGACACATACCAATAATTCAGTTACAGCCCGGATGATTTCCGTCACCGGCACGGTTGGCCTAGTGGTAAGGCGTCCGCCCCGTGATCGGGAGGTCGTGGGTTCGAACCCCGGCCGGGTCATACCTAAGACTTTAAAATTGGCAATCTAGTGGCTGCTCCGCCTGGCGTCTGGCATTATGGGGTTAGTGCTAGGACTGGTTGGTCCGGTGTCAGAATAATGTGACTGGGTGAGACACGAAGTCTGTGCTGCGACTTCTATCTTGTGTGTGGCGCACGTTATATGTCAAAGCAGCACCGCCCTGATATGGCCCTTCGTGGTCGGCTGGGCGTTAAGCAAACAAACAAACAAACAAACAAACAAAAATGCTTTCCGTGCAGGGTGGGATTTTTGTGATGAATCAATATGGTAGATTGACCCTTGTTGCGTTTAGGGATCACACACACACACATACACACACACACACACACACACACACACACACACACACACAGAAAGCACCCAGATTGTTCATTTTTGGGATGTGTCGTACTGTAGGGGTGGTCTAATTCCATTACAAATATGAGCACGAAACTTTTAAGTCGTAAAATATACATGTTACTCTTATGACACGAAAATTGCTGATTGACGTACTGCTCCATGACACGAGACGTGATCGAGTGTACAAATCAGTCTCATACCTTAGTTATTTAATCTGTACTTTTTCTGTAGTCCAACAAGTCTAAAATAGTATTTCAACGTTTGAAACACAGTTTTGTCTTCATAAATATGGCTCAGTCCAAAAAGAAGGGGAGGCCGTTGACTTGACATCTCATTCGCCTGTAGTCACTATGTAAAATTGTACATTATTCATTGCACTTGTGCTGCGGTATGCCAAGTGCTATCGGTCTACCTTTTACCTTTTGACCTTCTGATAAGAGCAGCTCTCCTAAAATGTACTTTATAGAGACTGCATAACTCGCCTGTCAACCGTTTAAACCATTTTTAAGGAAACTCTTTAAAGTGAAACCAGTTGAAACTTTAAAGGTTGAGCTGCCCGCAGAGGATACGACTAGTGGATCAGACTTCAAAGGCCCCCCCCCCCCTTCCATCGGTTCAAAGCAAAATATTGATGTTAGATGTTTTGACTGGAGACATTGCAAAACACACTGAATCACACAGATTACTTTTTTTGTAACAGGACTGATCACACACCATGAGGCAGTGTGACTTTCAGTGGATGAGTGGTTTGACTAAAACACTTGTTCCGGACTGTATAACTGTATGCCGTTTGCAACACATAGACTTTGCCGTCTGACACAAATAATGACGGTAACATGAACCGAAAAACGCTAGGCAGGCTCACTAAAAACTAATCATGTGAATGTCAAAGTTACCAGAGAGCGTTTCTACAACAAGCCCAACCTGGAAAGAACGCAGTAAAACCAAATAACTCCAAATCATATGTCAGGCTGACACCAGCGATATGGCCGAGCTCCGTTAATTGCCTGTGCCAAAACACGTTTCACTCGCAACATTTCACCATAGTTTCCCAGAATACTGACTCCTCTGGCATCGCAGGTAGACACAGAGAATTCTCTATTCCAGACTCCACATGTAGACAGGAATCTCGCACTCCTTTCACTATCCCCGTGTGCTCAGCTGATGTCATAAATAGCACGAATTTTTAGCAAAGACTGAGGAAGCCTGCGTTGGTACTGGGATGCATACACACATACAGGTAAATGACCGAGCACGCAGACTTTCTCTGGCCCAAGGTCTACGAAGCCAGAAGTCAATAGCACACACGAAGTTTTGGTGAAGAGGAATCAATCCTGTGTTGATACATGGATGCATACGTATATCTATATATATATACGACTAGTGTCTGTCTGTCTGTCTGTCTGTGTGTCTGTGCGCGATGCGCGGCCAAGGTTCTCGATGGATCTGTTTCAAATTTGGTGATCATATTCAGGTACACCCTGGACACAACCTGGTCGATGAGATATTTCAACACGTGCTCTCAGCGCGCAGCGCGGAACCGATTTTGGTTCCACCTCAGCTATTTTGGTTCCACCTCAGCTTACCCGGGCCCCCATACCGACACACCATAGCCGCTACACCACATCACAACGCCAAAGTTCTCGGTGGATCTTTTTCAAATTTGGACACCGTATTCAGCTACACCCCGGACACAATATCATCGATGAGATATTTCAACACGTGCTCTCAGCGCGCAGCGCTGAACTCATTTTCGTTTTTGGGTTCATTTCACCATTATAAGTAACTCTTCCTTATCTTCTCCAGTGTTTGGCGTTTATCTCCCTTCCTTCGTGTGGCTTTCCCGTTCAGTTGTAAGTTACTACACTGCGCTGTCCACTGCGCTGAGCGTCTTCGGATATTCCCGGCGTTCTGTTACTGTTACCTATTTTTAGAAGGTCAACGCAGTGTACAGAACGTAAATTGGACCCGTAAATTATCCTCACTGTAAAAGTGCAAAGGTCGAATCAATTTATAGCCACGCGAAAAATACACTGTCATCTATCTCTCTATAGATACGGCTTCTCTGTGTTTGTGTGTGTGTGTGTGTAAGTGTGTGTGTCTCTATGTAAGCAACACCTGTGCATTCTTCAGTTCTGTTTGTGATGTGGTCTGGCGGCTTTTGTGTAAATTTATGTACTGGCCTTCCTTTGAGAAGCCATAACTTGCTCAGTCCTGTTTGAGTGGAGTTCGCCTCCAAAGGTGATTAACACGGTTACATTCGTCGACAAGGATGGGACTCGATATGGTCAGGAATGGCATTATGGCCACTGAATCATTTTCGTGCTGTTCCCATTCCACGAATCTGGGAGGGACCTAAGCTTGGCGGGTCCATAGTTCGGACCCGGCGAAGCCGGCGTACGGCTCTAAGTACTTCTTCCCGGCGAAGCCGGCTACCCGGCGAAGCGGGTATT
>NC_090245.1:83166702-83254202 GCF_037325665.1 Littorina saxatilis
TCAGGTGTAATATCCGAGGTCCTAGAATTCAGGTCACCACATACGATTACATCTACATCATCCAAAGACAAAAGACTATCCGCCAAGCATGATTCTAAAATATTTATTCCATTTTCAAAATCAAAAGCAGTATAATACGGTGAATGTTCAGGTGGAATGTATGCACAGAGAAGCAAAATGTCCTTAGTGAACCTAAAGTACTCTTTATGCAGAACAAACGAAAGGAAGTAGTGGCTATCACTTTCCAACTGTGTAACATGAGGGATAATATTATTCCGTATTAGACATATCACCCCACCCGAACATCTTCCCTGCCGCGTCAATTTGACTGCTGGCTTGACGAAAACCGTATGGTCATTAAAAAGACATGACTCGAAAATTAGAACAAACGTCTCTACTAGAGAGACAATGTCATAAGAAGAAAGAAAATCGACAAACTCGGGATCGTCTAATTTTGACAAGATACTGCAAACATTCCAATGAAGAAAAGATAATGAATTAGAAAATTGTTCAACGTCATCAGATCGATCAGTGTCATACAGAGAGAGAGAGAGAGAGAGAGAGAGAGAGAGAGAGGAGAGAGAGAGAGAGAGAGAGAGAGAGAGAGAGAGAAGAGAGAGAAGAGAGAGAGAGAGAGAGAGAGAGAGAGAGAGAGAGAGAGAGAGAGAGAGAGAGAGAGAGAGAGAGAACTCGAACAAATTCAAGTTATACAGAACTTCCTGTGACTCAGCTTTTACTGCAGTGTTTGCTCCATTATACCAGGTTTAATAAGCACACAAAAATAAGAAAAAACCAAAAAAACATTTCACCTTCTTTACTACCAAACCTTTTTGTATTTCCAGACATTCTTGTCAGGTTTCTTGCTTGAAATTAAATAAAAACGAAAGGCAAATACAGACAGAAGAATAAGAAAATTCATAATAAGACATTTTATGTGCATCTGTAGGAATCCAAAGATAAGCGCTCAAATGCAAAATGATGGCACTCGGACAAGAGAGAAAAGAAGGAAGAGGAGGCTAAGAGGGAGGAGGTACAGGGGTTGAAGAACATTTAAGGCAAATCTCTCAAAACACATATAAACTAAACAGCTGAAATCAAATCAAACCAATCAAATCAATCAAACCACACACACACGTACACACACACTGACACACAATTAAAAAAATAACACACACACACACACACACACACACACACGCACACACACACACACACACACACACACACACACACACACACATATTACATTATGGTTCAACTATCCTCTGTTTTTCTCTCACTTTCGTTCCTATATTCTCTCTCTCTCTCTCCGTCTCTCTCTCTCTCTCTCTCTCTCTCTCTCTCTCTCTCTCTCACTCTCTTTCTTTTTTTCTTTTTTTTCTTTTTTTCTTTTTTTCTTTTTTCTTTAAATTTTTTTTCTCTCTTTTCTTCTACCTCCTCTTCTTTTCTTCTTCACTCTCATCTCCTCTCTCTCTCTCTTTTTTTCTTCTCTCTCTCTCTCTCTTTTCTTCTACCTCCGCCCTCTCTCTTCTTCTTCTCTCCTCTCCCCCTCTCTCCCTCACTCTCACCTCTTCTCTTCTTCCTCTCTTATTTATGTATTTATTTTTTATTTTATTTTGTTTCATCCTCTTTTTGCTTGTCCCGACGCTTGTTCCTTCTCCCAGTATGCTCTCACGCCGCCCCGTCCCAGCACTCACTGCAACATCCACCCCTGAACTTCGTTCCGCCGCCAGACTTTGTCGAATCAATGAGCCCCCAAGTGTTGGTCAGACACCTGAGCACCCTCACTAATTTTACAGACACTTCAGGGAAGGATGTCAGGCCGCTGCGGTAGGCTACCCTCGGAAGATGACACTGCACTGCTGCTGAGTCACTTTGACGGTGTTCAGTAATGGTCCTGTTCCTGGCAAGGGACACAGGCACCGCTACCTACTAAGCCCTCTACTTACGACACTGACTGATAAGTCGCGGAGCCAGACTGAGTGAGCGTCTCCTCAGAGAGCAGACCGCCACTGCGTCCTTCCATCGACCCCCCCTGGAGCATCCCAGGCTGGCAGCAGAATATTCAGGGATGGCTGGAACAGGAACACTGGGACCAAGGTCACCATGAGAGCCCTGAGCAGGAAGGGTCACAAGAATCGAGACAAGTTTTTTTTATTTTCGCGCTTTCAGAGTCAATCGCATTCGTAAAGTGAATGACACTCGGCTGTGTGATCCCAGCCTCCCCATTGGAACTTTAGCACTTCCACTCTGGGTAGGAGCCGATCGAAGCTCGAAAAAACCCACGCACCCCTTATGGGATTCGAACCACGATCTCCCGGCCCGCAACCCCATGCGCTAACCACTCACTCTCTTTCTCTCTGTCCTTCTATCTTTCTTCTCCCTCTGCCACGACCCTCAGACAGATGATTGTGACTTCTCTGTCTGTCTGCATGTCTGTGTGTCTGTCTGTCTGACTGTCTATCTTTCTCTCTCTCTCTCTCTCTCACTCTCTCTCTCTCTCTCTCTCTCTCTCTCTCTCTCTCTCTCTCTCTCTCTCTCTCTCTTCTATCCGTGTTTCACATTCTAAGAACACACTGGCACCAAGTGCAGGATTCCGCAGGAATGGATGGGATGTATCTCCACGCGATGGTGCCAGACTCGACTAAGATGGAACGATTCATTTGCAAGCTCTCGAATCTCGCCTCACTAGGTGCACTCTAATTGGGTGATGGAGTTTGGTTTACTGATGCCCGTTGGCCAAAGCAGCCTCACTGCTTGTAAACAGAGTGGCGTCACAAAAGATGTCCGAAGTAAACAGTTTAAACGGGGAGCTAATTGTGTACCATGGGGTAGGATTTCTGTCGCCAATGCGGCAAGAGGATGAAAAAGTTAATAAAAAAACTAATTAAGAAACCCACATAAAACACAGCTTCCGTTGTGAATAAGAAAGACAATAGAACGGTAAGACAGACAGAGAACCTGAAAGACGGAGGGAGAGAGAGAGAGAGAGGGAGAGAGAAAGAGAGAGAGAGAGAGAGAGAGAGAGAGAGAGAGAGAGAGAGAGAGAGAGAAAGAGAGAGAGAGAGAGAGAGAGAGAGAGAGAGAGAGAGAGAGAGAGAAAGAGAGAGAGAGAGAGAGAAAGAGAAGAGGAGAGAGAGAGAGAGAGAGAGAGGGAGAGAGAAAGAGAGAGAGAGAGAGAGAGAGAGAGAGAGAGAGAGAGAGAGAGGGGGGCTAGAGAGAAAGATAGAAAGGGACTAGAGAGAGAGGAACGAGAGAGAGGAACGAGAGAGAGAAACAAAGAGAGAGAGAGATAGAGAGAGAGTGTGAGAGAGAGTTAGAAAGAGAGTGAGAGAGAGAGTGTGAGAGAGAGAGAGTGAGAGAGAGAGAGTTAGAGAGAGAGACATAGAGAAATAGAAAGAGAGAGACAGAGAGAGAGAGAAAGAGAGAGAGAGAGAGAGAGAGTTGGAGAGAGAGAGAGTTACCATTCTACACAATTTTTAGTAGTCCAAAAATGCGCTCGTTTTTTCCGAAACATTCTTCATAATTATGCCACCATGCGCATCAAACGCCTCCACTTCCTCGACGTCATCAGCAACAGCAACAGCAGCAGCAGCAACCACCATCACCACCACCACCACCACAACAACAACAACAACAACAACATAGCAGGCAACACTCACATCATCAAGAACCGCAACAAAAACAGCAAAATAACAAGAAGAGCAAACGCTCGATCGAGTCACTTTCGCAGTTCTGAATATTATATGAGGCATCAGATGGACAGGAAGAAATTGCTATTCACAACACAATGAGTCACGTTCACATAAAATTTGAGCCCGGTCACTTTTATAGTTTCCGAGAAAAGCCCAACGTTAAGTTGTGTGTTGCCGAACAGAAAAGGCTAGTTATCTCCCTTGTTTTTCTGATAACGTTCGTAAAAGGCTACAGATGTAAATACTTTGATGTAAAGAATAATCCTACAAAGTTTCAATCACATCCGATGAACTTTGTCAAAGATATAAAATGTCTAATTTTTCCTTTGACGCTGACCTGTGACCTTGAAAAAGGTCAAAGGTCAACGAAACCATCGTTAAAGTGTAGAGGTCATTGGAGGTCACGACTAAACAAAATATGAGCCCGATCGCTTTGATAGTTTCCGAGAAAAGTCCAACGTTAAGGTGGTGTCTACGGACGGCCGGCCGGACGGCCGGCCGGACGGACGGCCGGCCGGCCGGACAGACTAACACTGACCGATTACATAGAGTCACTTTTTCTCAAGTGACTCAAAAAACAGATACTTAAATGAAAAAAAGAAAGAAAAGCCAAACAGAAAAAAGTTCCAGACAATGAGGAAGGAAACAGAATCGTACCTCATGCTGTCTTTCAAATGGCAAAACCCCCACGACCAAGAATCGAAGAGAAAGCCGCAAGCAGCGAAACGCATAACGGAGAGAAATGAAACGAAAGCGTGCAAGCTTTTATAGTTTCACGTGCTCTACCCCGCGCCGACAAAATAACGGGATTCGCTGCGGACAGTCCCAATGCAGCAGTCTACACACAAATGCATATTTTTTCCAAGGAAGTTAAGCAAGTCTTGCAGAACAGAAAATATTTTTGGTCCAGTTCAGGCTATCTTGGCTTACATGCATACGCTGATGAAATTTCCCTGGACAGCATTGCAGCCGGAGTCAGAGCACACACAAGTCTTGACTGTTCAGGACGATTACTTTGATGCCATTTATTGATAAGCTTCGCCAAGGGTAGCAAAGCAAGTTTGGCAGAACAGCAAAGTATTTTGATGTAGTTCAGTCTAACTGGGTTACACACGCTGATGAGTCCTGACAAGCTATATAGCAAAGCAGAACAGAATTCGATGCAGTTCAGCTTTACCAGGCTACACGCTGATGAATTCTTCCAATGTTGCAAAGCATGTCTTGCATAACAGAACAGACTAAACAAAACACAATTCGTATGCAGCCCAGTCTAACTGTGTAGAATATACACTGATGCGTGTTTCCAAAATAGAAAGTGAGTCTTGCTCCCAAGCCTACCCCCCCCACCCCCACCCCCACCCCACCCCACCCCACCCCACCCCACCACCGCCCCTCCCTCCCCCCAAATTTTTTTAAATTTTTTTAAAAATTATATAGATAGAAATATTCATATGCAGTTCAGCCTATCTCGGTTATACACAGATGCATTTTCTCAAGGTAGCAAAGCAAGCCTTTCGTAACAAAACCGAATTCTTATGAATTTCAGCCTGAATAGGCTATAAGCTGATGAGCTTTGTCAAGGTACTCTTGCAGAACAGAATACTGATGCAGTTCAGTCTAGCTAAGCTACACACGGATAGATTTCACAAAGTCGAAAGTCTTTTGGAACACAACAGCGGAACACAATTCTGCAAAGAAAAGAAATATGGTGCCGTTGAGCGTAACCGTACCCTATACAGTAATGATCGCATTTCCCTAACACAATATTTGCAGGACAGAACAAAATTCTGATGCAGTTTGTCCTAATTGGGCTACACGTTGATGAGCTTTGCCAAAGAAGCAAAGCAAGTCTTGTGCCATGTTAAAACACCTTGCTCAAGGTGAAAAGGCTAATGATTTTTTTCCCCGGCTGCTTCCACGTTCATTGCTGTTGCTTTTGTTGTCTGGCTATAATACTGCTGCGGAAACTCTCAATCCCTGTCCGTCTTAGACGGCAGCTCAACACTGATTAATTAATGAATCGATGTTTTTGTTGGTGTTGGTGTGCACTGGCGAATGTAGCGTAGTCTATAATTCTGTGTGTAGAGTTGAATTAAGAGCTAAACGGCAGTTTTGTGTTAACACGATGGCATTCTCGTCTCTCGGGGAAAAAAACAAATTCGATAACCTTATCATCCATTTTACACCACTGTTCCTATACGTTTAACAATGTGTAACGAGGGTTTAGAATTGAAAGTTTGAAAAATGATCTTTTATGGTTAATTTGAATGGCTTTCTAAATAGACAGGAGGCCCCGCTCTATCTTGAACGATACCCTCCTTCCGTGTTAACAATCTGTAAAACCACAACCGCGGATTTAGCCAGGCTTTTTATACGGGTGTAAAACCATCGTTCCATTTTGGATAACATTCCAACATTCGACAACTTTACTGTTTCCAACACAGACTGAGATTAGTGGGGGTGAACATATGCTCTCAGACTGACACAGCCGTTTGCTAAGGATGTTCTTTAATTGAGCACGAAGTTGACTTTGCGAACACTTCTTTTTACCAAAAATTCAATCAATCAATCAATGAGGCTTATATCGCGCATATTCCGTGGGTACAGTTCTAGGCGCTCTGCAGTGATGCTGTGTGAGATGAAATTTTATACGGCCAGTAGATTGCAGCCATTTCGGCGCATATTTACCTTTCACGGCCTATTATTCCAAGTCACACGGGTATAGGTAGACAATTATTAACTGTGCCTAAGCAATTTTGCCAGGAAAGACCCTTTTGTCAATCGTGGGATCTTTAACGTGCACACCCAATGTAGTGTACACGGGGGGAGGTTCGGACACCGAAGAGAGTCTGCACACGAAGTTGACTCTGTGAAATAAATTTCCGCCGAACCTGGGATCGAACTCACGCTGACAGCGGCCAACTGAATACAAATCCAGCGCGCTACCAACTGAGCTATATCCCCGCCCAGTGCCAAAGCAACGTGCAGCGAGCTTTGTTACGTAGATTTCTTCTTCTTCTTCAGCGTTCCAGAATTGTCTGGTGACGTGTGAGCTCGTTTGCCCATTTGGGTTCCCCACACTACACTCTGAGAGCATAGTCAGCTCACTCCGCTTTCGTTGAGTAGGCATGCTGGGTATGTTCGTGTTTCCATAACCCACCAAACTCTGACATGGATTACAGGATCTTTTCCGTGCGCACTTGGTCTTGTGCTTGCGTGTGCACACGAAGGGGGTTAAGTCACTAGCATGTCTGCACATAAGTTGACCTGGGAGATCGGAAAAATCTCCACTCTTAACCCACCAGGCGGCAGCGACCGGGATTCAAACCCACGCACGACCTCCCGATTAGGAGGCCGACGTCTTACCACCACGCCACTGCGCCCGTCCACGTAGATTTCGATTTCGCCCGATTAATATCAGGCATTAACAAATCAATTCAACATAAAAGTCTCACTCTGCTCACTGAGGAAGTAGCCATGCTCTCGATCGTTCGTGCGTGTACGCGTGGAAGCTACATGTGATCATCTCGTCTTAATAAGCTTGGACATAATCTTTGGGGCTGTCCTTGTTCATTTAAACGACAGGGGCGGATCACATCATTTATAAGGGGGGGGGTTCCAAATTTCTTTTATGGACAATTCAGATGACGCGAAGCGTTAAGTTGCCCCCCCCCCCCCCCCCCCCCCGAAACATTTTGATAATAACAAGGTAAATGGAGCAATCTGGTGCAATCTGAGCCAAGAAACTTCCCCTGATGCACCTTCCAAAAAGTCCATTTAAGAAGACAAATTTGGATCAAAACAAGGAAAATTGACCTATCTGGTACAACCTGAGCCAGCAAATTTCCCAACTACTTTCCAAAACCGTCACGTAGGAGACAAAGGCGGGCTCCTAGGGGGTTCCGGGGGCATGCCCCCCCCCCCCCCCCCCCTGGAAAATGTTGATAAAAATGGAGCAATCTGGTGCAATCTGAGCCATCAGTTTCTCTTTATTTTCAAATTTATTTATTTATTTTAATTTAAAAAAACCCAGTTAGGCTGGGGGTGGGGGTGGGGGGTTCAAACCCCCCTGGATCCGCCCCTGAACGAGCAGGAATGTATATGTAAACGCAACAAGTCAATACGTCAATTGTAGTCTACCCGCGTAGCTTCAGCTTCAGCTTCATTGAATGCATTTTTGCGAAACAATACTTTTTCATGGCACATCGCGATGAAAGAACGTACTCTTCTTGAATACAAATCCCGCAGATTGCTTTTTGTTTCTTAGTCCATGCCAGTTGTTGTATATTTTCTTCGTCGTGCATCCCAGATTGCGATTTTGCAGTGTTTCTGCATATGTAAATCAAAATCTCCGTGATTGGGGGAATAGATTTTTTAACATTTGCTTTGCAATCTCGTCCTTGTTTTGTTGGCTTAATTCACTCCTGTAATTTGCCGGGATTGCGAGGGCGAAGGTAAACAGAAAATCGATTTGTTCGACTGGTTTTGCGTTGCGGAGATACAAGAGAAATGAGTCGTGTTGTGCAAATCAATGTCTTTGCGACAAAATTGAATGGAGAGAAAGTACTGACTTGCCAGCATAGCCGCTGATTTTTAAGAGCATTTTCAGTTACAAAAACATGGCATGCTGGTTTTTAAGGGCATCTTTAGTTGTAAACCAAATCATGCTGGTTTTCAAAGGCATCTTCAGTTTTAATGCAAAGCATGTTGATTTCCAATGGCATCTTCTGCTGTAAAAGCAAAACATGCTGATATTCAATGGCATCTTCAGTTGTAAATATAATCAAATGAAATTTTATTTTTCCGAGAGTTGTGTCCAGGGAGGGACTACTCTAATCACATATATACACGGACATTCACATAAAGAAGAAATAGAAAAAAGCAAAGAAAAAAAAATGCAGAAAACAAAAATCATAGGAATATGTACACATTACAGGCTTTACACAAATTACTAAACGTCATGTACAGAAGTGGAAAAGTACTAAACATACATGCTTGAGCAAATGTGTTATCAGAACTTGGAGTTGTTATATGATAAAATACTGATGCTATGGAAACATTTGGAATATGAAAATAAATCTAAAACGAAGTCTTCCATAACAGTGATTTTTCGCAATACAATGAACTTTTGTTGTTGTTGTTTTTGTTGTTGAAGTTTTGAGACTCATTGGTACTCGAACAAATTATGGTAGGGAAGCCCACACGACGCTGCCAGAATAAGCTAAACTTGACATAAAGGGATCTATCTTTGGAATGGGGACATTAAACTTTTGGTTTGGTTTGACTTGACATTTTGCAATGAAAGCACGTGGTGCACGGCCGGAAAGAATTTTGTGAAGGAGCACGCCTTTAGTTTATCTAAATCTTTCTTTCAATGGCAGAATCTAATTTTTTTTATAATCGTCAAATACCAGACAGGAATGTTTCAATAAAATAAGTTTCAACGCTAGTCTGTGTAAACTATACAATGGTTTTAAAATATTAGCACTGACTGGCAGAGTCGAGTCCCACATCGTCGAACAATAGTCCGTAATGGTTTGTCAATATGCGTTGACAAAAAATAACGTTGAGCGCTGATCGAGAAAGTGTTTAATTCTGTTCAACTCTGTCCTCGACACGGTTTTACACAACGATCGAACATGATTGGCCCAAGACACATTATCATCGATATTTACCCCCAAAACTTAGTGATCTCCTGCCTCCTCTATTGCGTCGTTGCCAGTTAATATGAAATGTGGATTATTCCTTGTGTTGTGTCTTTTTTGCATTGTTGTAATTAACATGGATTTGGTGTTTTGGGGGTGAAGATTCATGTGGTTATATTCCGTCCAATTTATGAGATCATTTACACTGCCCTGCGACGACAAAAACAAACAAAGCATGTTGATTTCCCAGGGCATCTTCAGTTGAAAAAGCAAAGCACGCTGGTCCTGAAGGGAATCTTCAGTTGAAAAAGCAAAGCATATTGGTGTTCAAATGCATTTTCGGTTATAAAAGCGAAGCGTGCTGATGTTCAAGGGCATCTAAGTTATAAAAGCAACGCAAGCTGATTTTCTCGGGCATTTTTAGGTGTAAAAGCAACGCATGCTCGTTTTGAAGAATAACTCCAGTTGTGAAATTCGAAAGCAACGCTCCACTCTGCACGCTCATCTCTCGTTCCCTGTTCTTATTTTCCCTCCCATCACAATTCAAAGTATAATCGTGTGATATTACTAATGTATTTGTTTTCTTTGGATTATGCAACCCCATTACAATATAAAAAAGCCTGAGCGTTTCAACAGTCGCGACTAACAGTAACACAATAACATATTGCTGATGTTTTCTCACGCGTGGTCTTTCATTTTAACAGCCAGCATCGCTAGTGTTAGTTTAAACTAATTTGTAGTATTCATCCTAATTATTGTTTCACGCTCAGCTCTACCGCCTGTGTTTTCTTAATTGATTTTGCGCATTTAGTGTATTCATTCCGTTAAAAAAAAGTCAGCAGGTCCTTATCAAATTGTAAACACATGTGAACATGTGTGTCGGGGTCAAAGTTTATCATCTTTTAAAGACAGCTGAGACAGCATATTTGGACTGTGACCCGATAGTTTTGGTCAATAATTCAGATAATTTGATATACGGTCAAAGCGTTCATTCTGCTGAAGCTGCGTGCGCAATCAGTTGTGTATTATTTGACTAAGTGTCTTAATTCGATATTTTGCTTGCTGTTGTTTATGTGTTTTTGTTTATGTTGTTGTTGTTGTTTATGTTCATGTTGTTTATGTTGTTGTTTATGTTGTTGTTGTTGTCTGTCTGTCTGTCTGTCTATTTGTCTGTCTGTCTGTCTGTCTCAGTGTCTGTCGGTCTGTCCCTGCTTTACGCGTCAAGTCACTGTATGTTGTTTGTGTGACCTTGCCAGTTCACAGTAATGTTCGTGTGCGTGTTTCTGGTGACAAGAAAATAGTGTGCCAACATTAATGTTTACCTTCCTGCAAGTACATTAGAAAATTGCTCGCACATGTACCTACTTCAAGGACTTCATGGGCGCTCATCCATATTATCACGGTTCAATAAATCTAACGATCTGCTGCCGTGACTAACGCAATCATTATTTCGCACCGTGCAGTACAGAGAAAAAGAGAGGACTCCACTAGGAAAAAGTGTGTCTGTGTGTGTGTGTGTGTTTTTTGTGTGTCTTTGTGAGTGTGTGTGTGTGTGCGTGCGTGCGTGCATGCGTGCGTACGTGCGTGCGTGCGTGTGCGTGCGTGCGTGTGTTTGTGTGTGTGTGTGCCGTGTGTGTGTGTGTATGTGCGTGCGTGCGTGCGTGCGTGGGTGCGGCGTGCGTGTGTGTGCGTGTATGTGTGTGACGGTGTGTGTTTGTGTGTGTGTGTGTGTAGTAGGCTATTATCTAACAGAATTGTTCGCTTGGCTTGGATAGTTTATTGTGTTGTTGTCCATAATTCACATACATTGATGAAAATGTGTTAGATTGTGTGTGTCACGAAGCCTTTCCTGTTCAGCTGTATGCGAAGAATTATTGAATAATTAATTATGGTCAAGGTAAAAATCAAGTAGAACTGAAGTCTACCCTTGCGTGTCGTTTGCTCGGCGGCATCCGTTACACAGGGGGTATGCTTAAAAAAATAAAAAATAAAATCAAGAGGATTTATTGTCCTTCTCGATCAATGTTGATTTCCACTTATAATAAAAAACAGAACTAAAAGGATAGCCAGCATGCTTTTAACGTTAAACCGACAGAGACATTACATATGGATCCCCGCTCCCTCCCTGCCCCGAAACTAGTAATACAACAGTAACAAAACAAATCTGCCTCGGTTCGCTCCCCCTTCCTCCCTCCCCCAAAAGCTGCATTATATGCATTGTATACGGCCAGTGAGCTCTGTCTCTCTCTCTCTGTCTCTCTCTCTGTCTCTGTCTCTCTCTCTCTCTCTCTCTCTCTCTTATAATTTACTTACTTCATGCTTGAAGCCGACGAACAGGACATCTGGCACTTCTAAACTCACACAAACAGCTCTGGTCTTAAACGTACACAACTCTCCTTCACTTCTGCATGCGGACTTCGGCGCCGCCGCTGGCTGAGAAACAATCCCAATTCTACAGGATAACTCTATCAATGATTGATCTAGAAACTGTGATTCTATAGTCAGAGTAATGTGCATGTCAACCTTTTCTTCGCGAACATTGTACAAGGGAAACTAGGCTGAGAACTTGATGAGCAGCAAACACACGCACATCACCAGTAAATCTGAAAGTCTCCTGGATTTGCCACTTGTCTGTTGAACCGGCGGTCGGACCACTTTCTTCTGATAAAACAGACATAGTCATAGGCGCATGCCTTGCAGTGATTCATCATTTTTATATTTAGTCAAAACTTGACTAAATATTTTAACATCGAGGGGGAATCGAAACGAGGGTCGTGGTGTATGTGCGTGCGTGCGTGTGTGCGTGTGTGTGTGTGTGTGTGTGTGTGTGATTCAGACTAAACTACTAGAGCGATCTTTATGAAATTTGACATGAGAGTTCCTGGGTATGAAATCCCCATACGTTTTTTTCATTTTTTTGATAAATGTCTTTGATGACGTCATATCCGGCTTTTCGTGAAAGTTGAGGCGGCACTGTCACGCCCTCATTTTTCAACCAAATTGGTTGAAATTTTGGTCAAGTAATCTTCGACGAAGCCCGGACTTCGGTATTGCATTTCAGCGTGGTGGCTTAAAAATTAATTAATGACTTTGGTCATTAAAAATCGGAAAATTGTAAAAAAAAATAAAAATTTATAAAACGATCCAAATTGACGTTTATCTTATTCTCCATCATTTGCTGATTCCAAAAACATATAAATATGTTATATTCGGATTAAAAACAAGCTCTGAAAATTAAATATATAAAAATTATTATCAAAATTAAATTGTCGAAATCAATTTAAAAACACTTTCATCTTATTCCTTGTCGGTTCCTGATTCCAAAAACATATAGATATGATATGTTTGGATTAAAAACACGCTCAGAAAGTTAAAACAAAGAGAGGTACAGAAAAGCGTGCTATCCTTCTTAGCGCAACTACTACCCCGCTCTTCTTGTCAATTTCACTGCCTTTGCCATGAGCGGTGGCCTGACGATGCTACGAGTAAAATGGCATTGCGTTCAGTTTCATTCTGTGAGTTCGACAGCTACTTGACTAAATATTGTATTTTCGCCTTACGCGACTTGTTTAGATAATGTATTTTTCGAGAGTCTCTGTCTTTGGTGCATGTCGGTCAGTGTTTGGCCCGGTGCCGGCGGCGCGTGCGCGCGTGTGTGTATCAGTGTGTTTGCCGTGTGTGTGTCAGTGTGTGTGTGTGTGCGCCGGTCAGTGTGTATAGTGTATGTGTGTGATGATGTGTGGGAAGTGTGAGTGTGTGTGTGTGAGAGAGAGACTGAGAGAGAGGGAAAGAGAGAGTCACTGTGCGCGCGCGGGTGTACGGCCGCCGTCACGTCACGTTGCGGTTGAGTCAGTGATATAATGATTGGCACAGGATAACAACAATTACAACAACCTCAGTCTCACTGAGTCTCTCTCCTCCGTAGGCCCTAAATAATCTGTTTTTCGTTCGCTCAGTTGCACCAGCTGTGCTATTTGTTTTGTGGCTTACATCGCTCCAAGTTCTTCTCAGTCGTCAGTGCTATTGGTTCGCGGCGTGACTGCACACACAATAATGGTCGAAGTTAGCGGATCATGAAAAATGCGAGCTTTAGCGAGCTTTTTCATGACCGCGAACTGAGACCATTATTTTTTATAATCACTGAGACGAGGTGTGTAACCTCTTTATTCCTCCTTTCTTCAGTTATTCAAAGAAAAGAGGAGTTTTTTTGCGAAAGTTTGATCGAATCCTATTCACTCAACCAGTCAACCTGCGCAGGCGATCGATTAATGCGCGGTTGTATAGTTCCGTGCAAATCATTCCATTCTGTTAACACTTCTTGTCAGTTTTCCTATTTTGGGCTAAAATCAAGTACACAGATATGCTGTTATTCTGCTGTGGCGGCAAAGGCAGATATTGTGTGTTCTGTATATGTTTTGGTATCGCTTAGGATAATGTTCTTTCGTCAAATGGGACTAGCAGACGAACTTTTGCACCCGTGTTCCAACTTTAAAAACTGTATGAAGTTCAGTTTTCTGGGGAAAATAGTGTATGAAACCGCTTTATGTTGTTTAAATTGATGAGATGTGTGCATTTGGTTGCGTGTGATCTGTTTATTAAATGAAATATTGTTGAAAACTGACCGTCGGATTGCAGTCTGTTGTCGAAGAAACTGAGTGAAAAGAAGGGGAACTACTCTTGTCGCTAGACAAAGTATGAGTTACTTGCCTTGCGGGAAATTGCTTGTGATGAACGTTTGAGCACGGCAAATCTAGATTCAGAAAACAACCGAACTCATGGATTTTATATGAAGATTCATGTGTTCAGGCCTGTAGTTGTTAATTTAAATGCGGTATGTTTGTATTGTTTGCTCCAGAGATGTATACTTCGTACGTTAGAGCGTTCGGAACTTTTCAGTCGCAAAAAGTAGTACCGAAACAGAACAACTTCTCAACCCATTGCACTATCGAGGATTCAGGCTGTTGCTGGGTCGTTATTTGTTTGGTTGCTGGGTCATTATCGAAAAATAACTACCCCTACAAGTTTACAGAGGTAAAGAAGCAGAGGGGGGAATAAATATATATTCTTGCGAGTGCCACTCACATTACCCAATATTGACGGACTGTCAGTGTGACGATATCTTCTGCTATGGTCTGTTGAGACAGTCAGATATCAAAATCTCGACCTCCGGTCTCGATTTTGATATCACTGTCGAAACAGACCAATAAATAGCAGAAGATAATCATCACACAGTCAGTCAATGTTAGATATATTGCTAATTCTCTGGACATGTTGTATTTACTGTAAAGAAATTACAAAAGTATTTGTCTCAGTTTTGGCTGTTCCATATACCCCTCCCTCTGATTATTATTTCTTTTTGTTCACTCTTTTCTTGTACTTTTCAGTATTTTCAAATGTCTTTTCTTTCAAAAAGTCTTTAGTCACTTGCTCAACTAAATTCTGGGATCATTACATTTTCATATATATTTGTTTGTTTTCAAATTTAGGTGTTTTTGTTCAGTTTTGAAGTGGGGAAGCAATAAAGAGGTCGTCGATATCAAAACTGATATCGACGGAAATGTCGTCGATATCACTTTTGCACTGAGCTCAGTTTTGCCCAATTGACCAATGGAAATCCACGTAACATATGAAATAGCAATATAATATTCAGTAGTAACCACGGACCTGTGGTAGTAACACAAGTGGATCATCAAGATGATCAGTGATACACTTCAGTAATAAATGAGTAGGCGAACAGTAACAAAACAAAAATACGATTTTTTTCTTCTCCCCCACGTTACACGGATAGCTTCTTGTATTCGGACAACGATAGTGAGCATAAAAGCAGCCTGTCGCGTTTGTTGTATGATTATGTTCGCCGTAGATTCATGTCGACACGGAAAAACTAACACCTCCCTTGATAGCCTCGCTTTGAACAAACCGGAAGCACACTTGTCCGTACTGACATCGCGTGTGGGCAAAGGAGCTTTACTCGGAGGACGATTTTCTACTGTGTTGTACATCAATTGATTACGCATTTGTCCCTCGCCAAGATGTGGTTTTCAGAAGCCGGAGAGATCGTGGAAATGTTCCGCAATAGCTTTCCGCTATCTTTTCTATTCTTTGTCCCAATTATTATTCTGATTTCACCGGTTAGTCCCGTCTACGCAGCCCAAGAGTTTAATGTCTATCGGATGCAGCAGTTCGATCTTCAAGGGTCATCCTATGGTAAGAGCAACTTAATATTGCCGGTCGTTCTGAACATCATCTGATGAATGGCACTGACGAAAATAGTCTCCCATTTGCAGTTTTACCTTTACGGTGATCGTCGAATGCAGCGCTGAACACACAGAAGAGTATTTATAATCGGCCATAATCCACAACGGTGGCTTTACTGTACTAACAGTAACATTGTGCAAACTGTGACTGAAGCTCTTCAGATGTATGCCTTGGTTATCATTTGTCAATCAGATGTCACTCAATACTTGCAGTGGTGTTTTGTATCAATATTGTGCACTGACACTGAGTTTGGGTAGACATTTGGAGTTCTGAAATATTTACTTTCTTTCAACAGGATGCAAAAATGCTCTGGTCAACATGGAAGCTCGCCCCATTGACTCCAAAATGCTGACTCGTCGCTGTGTGGTGGCAAGATTGCGAGATGTCACCATGCCAAAGTTTCGTGATTTGGTGACGAACAATGCAGGGGCCCTGCTTGTGCTTCTGCCACAAGACTTATCTAAGCTCTCTGCAGAAGAGAGAGAGGTAAACATTACAAAATTAAAATTTGTATCAGATTCCAACATTCTTTGACTATAGTTCACTGTCAATTTAAAAAAGTAAATATGCAACTTGGAAACTGACAAATAACGTCGAAGTGTCATATGACACTGACAGCCAGTTCATGTAAGGCCTAAAAAAAAAATAGGTGTGGTTACGGTAACCCGACCTACCCTATTTTTAGGGGCCGATCCTATAACTTTTTATTACATTTGTCAAAAAAACAAAAAAAAAAACAAAAAAAACCCGAGTGCAGAAAACGCCATGAAAGCGAAAGCGCCTGAGTCGCACACTTATTTCCCTGTCAAGTAGGTTTAATTTGTACACATTAGAAAAAAAAAGTTAAAAAAAAAAAAGTGATTGCCTACCTTCCTACCCTAATTTTGTTGGCTATGTTACCGTAACCACACCTATTTTTTTTTTTGGCCTAAGAGGTAAATAGTAGTGAGTACTATTACATTTTGGTTTGAGTAGCAATACTAGGATTAAGGAAGCAGAGTGTCGGTTAACATTCTGTAATTATTTTTAATTTTTGGTAGCCCATAGTTAATATGTAAAGCATAGAGAGCACAGTTCTCTGTGGTTTGCGACGGGAAGAAAGCCCAGTCGGTAGCGGCGCTGTCTTAAAACCAGTTGTCGCTTTCGGGATGGGTTCGATTCCCATGTTAGGCGAGGGAATTATTTTCCAAAGTCCACTTTGTACAGACTCTTCTTGGTGTCTGGACACCCCTGTGTGCACACATGCCCACAATGAAGATCCCAAGCTCACAACAAAAATCTCAGGGCTGGGAAAACACAATTACACGCATGCAGGAGAGAAAATGATAAGGTAGCGCTATTCTGTAGCTGCATGCTAACCCCAGGGAGAGCAACCTGACTTTCCTTTAGGCAATTCCCCAAGGACCTCTTCTTCGCCTTTGTTTGCTCAGACAGGTACTCCGGTCCTCCTGACAAATGCTGCTATCCATCGAAGGGTCTCCACAGGGCCGTAGAGCTTGTCCTGCACTGGTGTGGCCCCAAGGACAAGAAGATATCAAAAATACAAGCTGCCATTATTATTATTTCAGCACCTGCAGAGTCTGGAGCGAGACTTGATGCAGGAAGAGACATCTCTTCCTGTCTACTTCTCCCCTGAGACGGAGGAGTTGCAAGAAATTTACCAAGACCTGGAGCATGGGGTAGCTGGTGATCAGGCTGTCAGTGCCTGGGAAGGTGAGTTATGCAATGGTCACTCCATCTTAAAACCTAAAAAAATATGAGAATACTAGGCCAAGAGAAAAATATCAGGTGTTACAGATTCCCTAACGGACCCTATTATTTTTTTTACCCTTCAAAAAAATTGAAAATGACAGGCTTTACAAGGAAAATTACTCTTTTCCAACTTCCAAGGGACACAGCTCGCACAATTTCTGACCAATAAAAAGCTACATCAGTACATGCCCAGTGTAAATAAAAAACAAACTTGAAAAAGAAAAACAACTGACCCTAAAAAAGTTTGTTTTATGATCAGAAACATTGTTTTTGGTCGTTGCTCTATATCACCTTGTGTATGACAAGAGAAAAGTCATCACTGTACAAAGAAACATAACACTCCCCTCCTTGCATGTTTCTGCTACTGTGACCTTGACAAAGTGTCCTCTCAGACATCAAAGGCATCAGTCTCATACTCATAGTTGAAAACTCAGTCAGTGACCTGAGGTCAGAAGATTGGTGTCTGAAAACACGGGCAGGCGGCTGGTCTCTGCTGAAAATATCGGTCATTGACCCCCGGCCACAAGGTCAATCAGCTATTAAGAGTGCAGTAGCTTTGATCTTGCTGCACATCTGGGAATGAATATATATTTCCACTCTGTATTTTGTTTGGGTTTTTAGCTTAATACCCCGGACACATTTGTTGTGTGAAATTTTCTCATTTTAACCTTAAAAGTGAGGGTTGCACCTTTTTACAAGGAAGTGTTTAACACTAACAGTCCCGAACACGTGGTATGTGTGATGAGACAGATTTTGATTATTGTGTCTGTCAAATTGAGTAAGTATCACAGGTTCAGAGTTGTTTGATTTGTGATACAGTCATAATCATTAACTTTTCTATCCATGGTATTTGCAGCTCTGCTGAGCTCAGCCACCGCCAATGGTTTCCAGATGGTGGTAAGCGGTGCCCAAGCCAAGGCGCTGCCAGACTTCCAGGTGACCAACATCCAGGGCCGTCTGTCTGGACATGGCATTGAGGAACAACTGCCCACCATTGTCATCACTGCGCATTATGACGCCACTGGGGTTGCTCCAGTAAGTCTTACTCTTTTTACATTTTAGTCAAGTTTTGACTAAATGTTTTAACATAGAGGGGGAATCGAGACAAGGGTCGTGGTGTGTGTGCGTGTGTGTGTGTGTAGAGCGATTCAGATTAAACTACTGGACCGATCTTTATGACATTTGACATAAGAGTTCCTGGGAAGGATATCCCCGGACGTTTTTTTCATTTTTTCGATAAATACCTTTGATGACGTCATATCCGGCTTTTTGTAAAAGTTGAGGCGGCACTGTCACACCCTCATTTTTCAATCAAATTGATTGAAATTTTGGCCAAGCAATCTTCGACGAAGGCCGGACTTTGGTATTGCATTTCAGCTTGGTGGCTTAAAAACTAATGAATGAGTTTGGTCATTAAAAATCGGAAACTTGTAATTAAAATTATTTTTTTATTAAACGATCCAAAAATAATTTCATCTTATTCTTCGTCATTTTCTGATTCCAAAAACATATACATATGTTATATTTGGATTACAAACAAGCTCTGAAAATTAAAAATATGAAAATTATTATTAAAATTAATTTTCCGAAATCGATTTAAAAACAATTTCATCTTATTCCTTGTCGGTCCCTGATTCCAAAAACATATAGATATGATATGTTTGGATTAAAAACAAACTCAGTAAGCTAAAAAGAATAGACATACAGAAAAGCGTGTTATCCTGCTCAGCGCGACCACTACTGCACTATTCTGCATGGCTTGTCGATTTCACTGCCTTTGCCACGAGCGGTGGACTGACGAAACGACGAGTATGTGGTCTTGGTGAAAAAAGCAGTGTGTTCAGTTTCATTCTGTGAGTTCGACAGCTTGACTAAATGTTGTTATTTCGCCTTACGCGACTTGTTTGCAATTTGTGGTACACTGAAACACCCCTTTTTTCAAGACCTTCAAAAAACATCAGGTCTTAAAAGGGGGGTCAAGTTACAGAGGTTATCAACAGAAAATCTGAGAAAACATAGTCTTCAATCGAGTGGTCTTTAAAGGAGGGTTCCATTGTAATAATAACAACAATAATAACTTCACTTGTGAATTGCCGCATTCTCACTAGAGCTCACTGCGATTTATCACGAAAACATGTAGATCCGCATTCAAACAAAACAAACAAACAAAAGTATGTAATAGTAAATACCAGAACAAAACTCCATAATAGATTACTATATATAGAGAGAGCTGTTAGTTAACAGCACAAACATATTCATTTATGTTGATTCTGAATGCCATTTTACAACTTTCAAGTCAAATGTCAAGTTGTTCACATTTATATCCTATTTACAGGACTTTGATGGTTGTGGTGAGTTAACGTCACTAGATGTTTGATGGCGCTAAAAAGTATACCTCCTCAAGTATGGACTTGAGAAGTAGGTTCAGATGAAACTGAAATACTCTGTTAGTATTAAAGAAAACGCTAAACAAAAACTGAGCCAGCTTAGAACACAAATTGATATTGATTGATGTATGGTACTATTTTGGTTTCAGGGGTTGGCGTATGGTGCTGATTCCAATGGGAGTGGCGTGGTCGCCCTGTTGGAACTGGCCAGGCTGTTCTCCAAGCTGTACACAAACTCCAGAACACATGCAAAGTATCCTTTTAAATGTTGTGACCAAGGTTTGCAAATCACATATTTCAGCTCCCATCCTAATTTATACTCTGAGCGTAGAATCCTGTCATATTGTTGTCTGTGTGCATTCATTTCCAACATTAACAGAAGTAAAGGGCATGCATAGATGTGCAAGCTGGAAAGAAAAACAAGCTTTGTCATGTGCTCGAAGTGTTCATTCTGTCTGTAAAATCTTTGATATCGAAATATGAAGAAAAAATAGGATTAATCCTCCTTGACTGTGGCACGATTCAACCTGGTGTTCCTGGTGTCGGGGGCAGGCAAGTTTAATTACCAGGGCACCAAGCGATGGATAGAAGACAACATGGAGTCCGCAGGTAATCAGTATTACAATGTAGGGGTGGGGGGTGGAGGGGGGGGGGGGGGGGAGTTGTGGGTGGGGGGTGGGGTGGAGGGAGGGTTGCTTAGTTTATCTGTAGGAGATAATTTTGATGATCCCTGCTTGTGGTTTTTTTTGTGTGCTGTAGTCTGCGCAGTTGTGTGAGAAAGTAAAACGTCCAAGTACGGTGACATTCACACAAAGTTTCTCTAATGCATTCCTGTTGACATGGTAATTATTAATTGGTTCTGTTCGATTAGTTGTCTCGTGAGTTTTGTGTTGTCTCACGAACAGTCTGATGACACATAAATGGTGGTCAGTTGGGTGTTATTACTACATCTAGGGGTGCTAATTTTCCGGAATATTCCGCCAGTCTACAAAGCTTGATGGAGCTTCCGCAACTACCGTCACGCGAGATGGTATGGGAGATAGGAAAGCAGAACTCAAAGCAGTTGTTTGTGCATTTATTGCTGAACATTGTCTGCCTTTTTCTTTGGGGGGAGATCTTGTTGAGCTTGCGCTTGCCAAGAGGTTAGCGAGTGATGAGAAAGCACTTGGTTCTCTCTCTCTTTCTCGTGGTAGTACAACTTACACCACCGTACATGGAGTAGCACATGCAATGAAGAAAGAACTGAGTGCAAAGCTGTCGGACAGACACTTCTCTTTGAATATTGACGAAGCTACAAATAATAGTAATGACAAGATCGTGAATGTACTTGTTCAGTATTATGATGTGGAACTGGAAAAAGTTATGGCAGAGCACTTTGGGTCAAGAGAAGTAAATGTTGCCACAGCGGAAAATATCTTCAGTGCAGTGTCTGACATTCTAGAAAGAAAACTCGACTGGGCTCAAGTTGTTTCTTGCTTGATGGACAATTGCAACACAATGAGGGGGAAGAAGGTTGGAGTAGAGGCTTTGATCAAAAGCAAGAAGACTGGAAATGAGAATCTTCTTGACAATGGTGGGGAAAATATCCATTTGATTCACACAAGCACAAGTACCATATGTTCAAGGAGTTTGATGAGAATTTCCTTCCCTTGCAAGATTTATCCTTGGACATGTATTAAGACAGTACTGAAATCTTTCATTATTCAAGACTTCATGTGCCTGTACTATAGTCTGGTACCAGATTCAGCAATAGTAAGTGATGAATCTATTAATTTTGTTCATTTTCCGGTTTACAAGAATTTTGAACTTATTTTATAGATTGGTTTTGGGTTCTGGAAATTGTTTGGTTCAGGTTTCGGAACTCTTTTGTACTATCACCCCTGTACATCTGATGTGTTGTTCTGTGGTTGGTTCAGACTCCAACCTGCTGGCGGACGTGGCCTTTGTGCTGTGCCTGGACAGTCTCGGGACGGGGGAGACCCTTCACTTGCACGTCTCAAAACCACCCAGGGAGGACAGCGATGGAGGAGTCTTTTTGAGGGTCAGAATATGTGTATGTTTACTGGTCAGCATGTATGCAAACATGTGCATGTCCCAGAGCTGCTGTTACACTTTCAGCGCAGCATGCTAATTTGTAACAGAAATTGCTACACTGTTTTACCAACCTAAAAACCGCTACGCTCAAATTAGTCCTGGTACTTATTTCTGCTTCTCACTCAATGTAGCGGTCAGAATATACGTCAGAAAACATTGTCCACTCTTGAAAAATTGCACTGCAGACACTCTCTAATGGGCATTATAATGTTCCTGCTCTCTAAAAAAAAGTATTTAAAAATGCATATATTCTTGAGAGAATAGCCTGAATGCGGATGTGTGATTACATTTGAGACAATGCTACATTAAACACCATTTTCTGCGTTGAAAATCCCCCCCTCCCGTAAAATCCAAATTGTTACACCAACGGCTGGCAGGTCTGATGTCCCTTCGCTGCTGGTGGATAATATGCCATGTCGAGGCTCAGGATAAAGAACTAGAGCTACTTGCTTTGCCAAGAGGAGGACAATCCTTTATAGTGCTTGCACTTTCTGTGTGGTGACCTGATGCAGGGGAAGTAACTGTCCTAATGTACCAAAGACCTGATGCAGGGGAAGTAACTGTCCTAATGAATCTACTTTAAATCCATATTAACTTCAGGGTACATGCCCTGAATCTACTATCACTATCACACATGTGTTCACGTGCCCCGCGAATCCTTTCCCCTGATGTTCTTCCATCATTGAAAGCAAAAGAAATTATGTTTACATAATATAGGATAACTCGCTCAGTCAGACCCTTTTCTTAGGATGATAGAATCTGCTGCCAAAGTATTTTTGAGTGTCCTTTAGCCATGAATTGATTCTCTGTCCCTCCAGAACCTGGAGACAGCAGCAGAGGCACAGACACCTCCAGCCAAGTTCTCCATGGTGCACAAGAAGATCAACCTGGCTGACGAGATGCTGGCCTGGGAGCACGAGCGCTTCAGCATAAAGCGTCTCCTAGCCTTCACCCTCTCGCGCTTCAACACCACAAGAGACCTCGACAGAACCACCATTCTGGACAGCAGGTAATAGTCTGTGGGATCAGATTCAAAGGGAAACAACAAAATATGAGATCACTTTTTTCTTTGATTGTTTCTTTGTAGTTAGTGTGTTTGTGCGTATGCTTTCTCTTAAAATGTTTGTGAAAAAATATGCATGAGACGCTTAAGTAATCTGTCATCCATTACTTTCTGCAGAAACTTTGAAATGGATAGTTCCCATTTAGTTCTTTGATGCAGTATTGTTTCAAGACACAGAAGACAATAGTTCAGTTGGGCCTGGATTTGGAATATATGTATCAGTAAAATGTCCTGGCTGCAGACAATTGTCGAGTCAAAAGACATCCGTATGTCAAAACTATTGGACATTTGACCGATCTGAGGTCAGAAAAATTTCCTGGCTGCAGACAATTGTCGAGTCAAAAGTCATCCGTATGTCAAAACTATTGGACATTTGACCGATCTGAGGTCAGAAAAATTTCCTGGCTGCAGACAATTGTCGAGTCAAAAGTCATCCGTATGTCAAAACTATTGGACATTTGACCGATCTGAGGTCAGAAAAATTTCCTGGCTGCAGACAATTGTCGAGTCAAAAGACATCCGTATGTCAAAACTATTGGACATTTGACCGATCTGGGGTCAGAAAAATGCGTCAATTAGAAAAAAAAGTATGCGTAAAAGACAAAAGACGAGGGCCTGGGAACAACACTGTTTATGATATTTCTTTCTTGCTGCTGCTGCTGCTGCTGCATTTAAGACAAAGTTGTATAAGTCTGTGCAGAACTTGTGTTTAAGTTTAGCATTACCATTCCATATATTTTTCAGGAATTTTTGACTATTGTCCACCAGAATGTTATGCTTTCACAGATGTAGCATGAGTTGATGATGTTATGTGTTGCAGGGAAAGGGTTAACGAGGAGACACTGGCCACCAACATCCGTGTGGTAGCAGAGGCTCTGGCTCGTCATGTCTATAACCTCACCTCACAGGGGGACTTCAGCCTCTTCAAAGAAGCTATGGTTAGTGTGACTGTTCGCCCGTTTAAATTAAGTGTGTGTATCTTTTATTTGTCGATTAGACAGATATTATGTGGTTTTGTTTATGAGAAAGGTGGTGTATTTTTCAGGCTGTAAAGCTCACATGTAAGCCTTATTCAGACCTGAGAACTAAAATGAAATGAAGTACATATCTATTTCAGCTCATTACTTTATTTTGTCTTAATAAAACTCCTTTGCCGGATCTTAGTCACTGTGGCATTTCTTTTTCTTCAGGACACACAAGAAGAAGCAGAGTCAGCATGGATGGAGTTTTTGACGTCACAGCCGCGAGCAGCTCAGCTGGTGCCACCGGAACACGTCCTGCTGGGAACACTGGAGAACACATTGTCACGTTACCTCAAGGATGTGCGGCGAACAACCTTCAAGGCAGACAAAAGGTAAGGGTTGATGTATGTACTAGTCCTGTGCAATAGCCTAGAGGTTAAGACAATGACCAATAACTGTGTTGAGGGTCCAGGGTTCGAATCCTGCTTGCGTCTGGTGGGACAGAGGTGGAGATTTTTCTGGTTCCAGGTCAAGTTTTGTGCAGACCTGCTACTGTGCTAGTGCCTTATCCCCCTATGTGTGTACTTGTAAGTACAAGAACAAGTGCACGGGTCAACTTAAAGGCTGACATAGTCCTATTTAATTAGTTTAATTACTTCCAGGGCTTTTCCCATCGTTGCGGGGATGTATAGATTAAGCTTCCTGCAAAGTTTTAGGTTTGAAGTCCTTTCCAATTACGAGAAATAATTAATTCTTTATTGCATTGTTTTAGTTAAGCAACAGTTCTCCAGGACTTGGGCTATTTTTAGACCGTTGACGTCACCAAAGATGGCGTTTGAAACTGTTCTGTTTACATTCGACACTATCAACACCACTTTGCAATACTGAAATAATTTTTTCTGTGTTCGAAAGCTACAGCCAATCGTTATTATATCCCCTTAGGTACATTTTTTTAACATTATTGGCACATGTAAACAATATGAATTAATTAATGAACTCTACGAATATGGCAGCCTTTAATGTGCAGACTCAGAGACGGCATCCATGTCCCACCCCTGTGTCACCACAGTGGCACGTAAAAGACCTTAGTCATTCTGCCATAAATGCAGGTGGCTGATTACACCTAAACACGCAAACACCTGGGTGTGTGAATCTTGTTGCTGCTAGCTTTCCTCTGGGAAAAAGCGACCCTAATTTCCCAGCATTGGGATGATGAAGTAAATGAAATGAAATGAAGTTATACTAAAGAGGTGACATTTTGTGTTTCAGGGACCCAGAGTTTGTTTTCTACACTGGAGCCGTCTACACAATGAATGCTTTCAAGTGAGTCTTGAGCTGTGTGTCTTTAAAAATATGCTCTTTCCTGTTTCTAGGCCTGTACATTCACAATGAGCTGCTTTCCACGTTAATAATCGCCACTAATCAACAGCCTTGCTGTTTCTTGTAGCATACTAGCCTCACCTGTCTGATGATCCTGAGAAGATGTTAATTGCAATTCTTATTGAAGAGAATCGGAATAATAGCACTATATTTCTGTTTTCATTACCACTGGTGGTATATGGTTTTTTTACATTTAGTCAAGTTTTGACTAAATGTTTTAACATAGAGGGGGGAATCGAGACGAGGGTGTGGTGTATGTGTGTGTGTGTGTGCGTGTGTGTGTGTAGAGCGATTGAGAGTAAACTACTGAACCGATCTTTATGAAATTTAACATGAGAGTTCCTGGGTATGACATCCCCGGACGTTTTATTCATTTTTTCGATAAATGTCTTTGATGACGTCATATCCCTCATTTTTCAATCAAATTGATTGAAATTTTGGCCAAGCAATCTTCGACGAAGGCCGGACTTCGGTATTGCATTTCAGCTTGGTGGCTTAAAAATTAATTAATGACTTTGGTCATTAAAAATCTGAAAATTGTAATTAAAATTATTTTTTTATAAAACGATCCAAATTTACGTTCATCTTATTCTTCATCATTTTCTGATTCCAAAAACATATAAATATGTTATATTCGGATTAAAAACAAGGTCTGAAAATTAAAAATATAAAAATTATTATCAAAATCAAATTTCCGAAATCGATTTAAAAACACTTTCATCTTATTCCTTGTCGGTTCCTGATTCCAAAAACATATAGATATGATATGTTTGGATTAAAAACACGCTCAGAAAGTTAAAACGAAGAGAGGTACAGAAAAGCGTGCTATCCTTCTCAGCGCAACTATTACCCCACTCTTCTTGTCAATTTCACCGCCTTTGTCACGAGCGGTCGACTGACGATGCTACGAGTATACGGTCTTGCTGAAAAATTGCAGTGCGTTCAGTTTCATTCTGTGAGTTCGACAGCTTGACTAAATGTTGTATTTTCGCCTTACGCGACTTGTTTAACCTTCACCGGATCATGCTTTGGATTACACAGTCCGGCTGATGTAAACAACCCATACTTTTAAAGAAGGATTCAACAACAAAAAAGTATGTGTCGTACACTTCCCACGCCATCCGAATATGGGATAAACATAGAAAATTCCTTCTTTAATTCCATACGGGGTCGTCTACGACCCACATCATCCGGACTGCCCAGTTCAAATTATGTCATAGTTCATTTGTTTGTTTACAAAGGTAATCCTTCAGAAAGTGTTTGATGGGAGGGTCGTAAACTCGTATGTTGTTTGAGAATTACATGAATTTTTAATCAAAAACTGCCAATAGTTACAGAGATACAGACACTTTGGTGAGGAGCTGGGTCATCCACGACCCAGAAAACACGATGAGGGTTAACTATATTTGACCCCTTTTCTCTGGATACTGTCTTCTGCTGAGAAGGGCATCATCAGCTATTATTTTCTGAAAAAACAAAAACCCCAATCCTTATTTGTTTTTAATTGTGTTCTTGCAAACATAAACCTTTTGCTGGCAGACTCATCACATGAACATACATTAGACATTTCTGTTGTTTGCATTGTTGAAATGCTGCTGGACACTGTTTAATGACTTCAATTATGCTTTGACCTGAGCTGAGTTTTAGTCTTTTATTCATTGTTCTTTCTGTTACAGTGTAAAGCCTGCAGTATTTGATCTCTTCCTTGCCCTGGGAATTGCTGCCTATCTGGCTGTCATGTACCTGTGCGCAACGGTAAATAGTGTTTAGTGTGGTATCATCAATGTATAGAGATAATGAGTTCTTCAGGCCAAAAAAAGAGAAGATAAAAAAAAAGATTGTAGTTGTAATTTTAAACTGACATTATTGGCATCCAATGTTAAATGCAGGTGGTGTCAGATGCTATCCATTAGCCATTTTTGACATGGCAAATGTTGCACTGTTTTATATTTGAAATAAGACTTGATGATATTGTTGTCATTCTTTTCATTGTGCCATTCTACAATACAGTAACATATGACTTTTCTTCACAGAACTTCCACATCGTCTACACTGGGCTGAGAAAAATCATGGTCAGCCAACCCAAGGAAAAGAGCACCTAGAAGCAAGGCTTTGATATTATTAAAACAAGAGGGTAAGTTCAGGAAAGATTGTTTTGACTGTTCGAGGCATAGGTGCCTGCAGACTCGTTTGTTTAATCCAATTGACGTATTCCAGAAAAAACACTGTCGGGTTTGTATGGGTTGTGATAGAGTGAATAATCTTGCTTTTAGTGAGGCAAACTTTCCCACATGCTCCTTTTCCATGTGTTTCAGATATACTTCTCACTAGTGACTGGCCTAATATGTCACGAGGGAAAGTTTGCTTCAATAAAAGCAAGAGTATTCACTCTTTTCCACCCCACACAAACCGGAAAGAGTTACACGGGTCCCCAACCTGTCAGTCGCTGCGTCCTTTACGCACTAGAAGCTGAAAACACACACTAGAAATACATGGAGGGGGTCCCATGACGCACTAAAACTGAAAAGAACAGACACACAAATCTGTTATCATGTGTACCATTGCAAGCTTAACACTTTCGCGACGGGACACTGATAAATCAGTACCAGCGCTGACACTCCCATGGACGGGAAGCGCATTTTTCAGTACCAGCCATAGAGGGTACACGACTCGTGATTGCTTCCCGGTTTTTGAAGCTTGCAAATAAATTGAGTTGTTTCCCTTGATACACTTGGCGTCCCCTTCTGCCATTTGCAAATCCGCCTGATTTGTGTGCGTTTTTGAGGAAAAAAAATGAATCAAAGGCGAGCCTTGTCTCGGGAGGAGATTCTCCGGATGTTGGACCTAGAGGATCCCGTAGAGCATGATTCGGACGTATCGTTTTCGCCTCACGAAAGCGATACAAGCAGTGAAAGTGAGGAAGAAACAGTCCCGTTGTTGCTAGTACGAGTCGGCAAACTACACGTGGTTGGCGGTGATACTGCTAGACGAACATGTATCTCGGAATCGTGCAGGAGCTATGGGGGCGTGGCAGCACTGATAACAATGGATGGCTGGAGCCTTCAAATCCTTTTGGAATTGTTCATAGGTGTACAGTTGGTACTTTGTTGTGAAAATGTGACTTATATTCAATATGGATTACCTAGACATCATTTGGTGAGTGTTAGATCTACAGTTTTGTTTCATTTGAGTCAGGATGCTGTGAGTGAATGCGTGATTTGCTTGTTTTTTTCTTTGTACTGTCTCCTTATTTCTGTGTACAATGTTAACAATATTTCAGCTAATTCATAGGTTTTACACCTTGTTTGGTTATAACATTATTTATAATACTTTCTGTTAAAAAATAACTTTTAAAAAAAGCAGTAGAAAATAAAACACACACAAAAAAACGATAAAAACACAAATTATGCCCCTTTCACCCCCCTTTCACCCCCCTTTGCTAAAACAAATTGCGTGACAAACTTATAAATAGCACGACTGAACTGGGCATCCATTTTTGAATTAGTACACAAAATTTGGTGGTGATTGGACTTAATTCAAGCTTGCTAGACAGATTTCTTTACAGTTACTGATTTTTGGGAAGTTTCTTGGTGGCAAGCTTGGGCAGGCAGGACGTAAACGCCGTGGCAGTGCTAGTCACAATAGTGTTAAGGGGGTAATCTTACCTATATGACCATAATGTTTTTGTAAAGGGCTCAGAATGTCAAAAAGTCAGTATTTGTGTGTGTCAAGCGCTCCAGAGGGGGATGTGTGTCGATGAGGAATGTGCCTTCCAAAAGCAAGTATGTGAACCTTATTGTCTTTGGACCCTCTACAGTTCCACTGAAGGGGTCTGTGGACCTCCTAGAAATTAAAGTTGGGGGTCCAGGGACCCTCTAGGATGAGTGGCCATGGGGAGCCCTGGAGTTATTTCCGAACTTCGTCTATAACATCAGAGAGGTAGCATTAAAGTTGTCGTACAGGAACCATAAATAAACTAGGGTGAGTTACGCACTGGCAGTTTGTTAAATTGTATCGTTCCTTTGTTAAATTGTTGCATTACTTTTTTAGCATAAACTAGTATTGGCCCTGTGGAAGTGATATTACATACTGGGGCGGGGAAATAGGTCAGTTGTTAGCGGCGCTGGCTTCAAACCCAGTTGTCACTATCCGCATGGGTTCGATCCCCACGTTCGCTGAGGGGTTTATTTTCCAGAGACAACTTTGTGCAGACTCTCCGTGGTGTCCGAACACCCGCGTGTGCACGCATGCTGACGATAAAGAACCCAAATTCACAGTGAAAGTATGAGGGCTTGGAAACATAAGTACACGCATGCTGACGATAAAGAACCCAAATTCACAGTGAAAGTATGAGGGCTTGGAAACATAAGTACACGCATGCTGATGATAAAGAACCCAAATTCACAGTGAAAGTATGAGGGCTTGGAAACATAAGTACACGCATGCTGACGATAAAGAACCCAAATTCACAGTGAAAGTATGAGGGCTTGGAAACATAAGTATACGCATGCAGGAAAAAGGGGAAAAAAATAGGGTTGCGTCGTACTGTATGAAAGCTCGCTTTCCCAAGAGATAAAGCAACACGAATTTCTATGAGGGTAACCTCACACTCACATGATTATATAAAGTCTTATCCTTATCCATTATCTTTTTCTGAGAGAAGAGTGAACCATTTTTAAATTCTTTCAGTCTGACAGTGATTCTCACAATCCTCAATATTTTCTGTGTATTTTGGCAGGATTTTGCCAGGGCTTTCCGAGCTGTCCTCGTCCCAAGATAAGAACAAGACTGTGATGGTGACATTGTATCAGCAATTCTCCGTTCGTGGCATGGCATTGCTGCATTTTGCTGGACGCTGTTACCATTGTTACCTTTGTAACTTAAACTGATGCAGCAAAATCGTGTACATTTTTACTGTTCCCCTAGCAAAACCAGTGTATGTTGTGCTTATGCTTTCTAAAAAATTCCACAGATAACGATTATGTTGACGTTTTGTGTGTGTATGCAATCCAGTTTTGTCGATTTTGTATACTAGTCTTGGGATATATTTATCCCCAGCTTGAAGTTGAACTAGTTCACACTGACTTGTGGTGTTGAAATCCCTCTACCAGTTTGAGAAGAAAGTATAATTTGAGGATGGCTATTCTGATTGTTGTAGATTCCTTCTCATATTGTGGAAGAAATCTTTCGGGCATGGGAATTGACTGAAAGAAAAAAAAGCTCTGAAAGCAAGGGTAGTCCAGGATACTTCCCTGATTCTGGGGGTAGATGAAGATATTTCTTAGGGTTTAAAAAATCAGAAATTAAACAACCTAAGGGCACACAGACAGACGACGCATGCACGCACACACATTACACACAATGCTTACCAGATAAATGCTTCTTTGGAAGTTCTTGGGTCACTTAGTCACTGATTTGTTGTGTGTGTGGATTCTATTTCATTTTTATGGAAAATCGATTTTACTGCCACAGAAATTTGCATTTTTGGGCAGACAATTCCCATGCTTGATTGTTTTAACAGACTAATGAAGAGGGAACCATTTCCTACCTTACATTTTCTACCAGTTTTGGTCTGTTTTTGATAAGGATGTGTGAATGTTAGATGGTGGGATGTCAGTATGACTGCAAGTTGTTGATTCTACTGATACCGGCATTATCCTTTTTTCTTGTACAGAGTGTTGTGGCATGTATGCATTGCAAGATTGGCCACATATCAGTGTAACTGTGAGAATTAGCATTGAATCCTTGTTGAATTGGGCGGAGTATGAAGATGTTCATGTTATGTGCTTTGTGCAGTTGTATGTTTTTCTATTAGAGCACTCAGCAAGTGTGTATGCAGCAGCCCATTGTTCTTAATCAATAAGCAAGATGCTGCCAACTCGAAGGCAATGTGTGTTTGGAGAAAAAAAGAATTGATTATGCCAATTTTATCTGTTGCATGGTTCACTGCCAATTGGATCTCAGTTCAGTTTGGATAGAGTAAAATCTTATCAGATGCTCTTTGTGGTTAGATTGTAAAAGGAAATGAAAGAGTTGCATTTAATTTTTGTTGAAATGTGCAACATGAAGCGTGAAGTCAGTACAGGTCGCCCCATGCCCCATGCCCCTTTTAAGACCACACCATATATGAGAATCATGTCCTAAAAGGAGGGAGCCTTAAAACAGGGGTCATTTTACACGTACAGAGGAAAGGAACAAAAAAAAAGGCTGTACAAGCAAGGTCTTAGCGCTTGGGAATTCTCAAAACTGTTGATCTGATGTGCGAGGTGTTTGTTTTTCCAGATCATAAGCTTGTCTTTAACTGGGCGAAGACCCCCCGCGGGTTAGGGGGAAGAATTTACCCGATGCTCCCCAGCATGTCGTAAGAGGCTGTTTCTCTTTTTACCCTTGTTAAGTGTTTCTTGTATAGAATATAGTCAATTTTTGTAAAGATTTTAGTCAAGCAGTATGTAAGAAATGTTAAGTCCTTTGTACTGGAAACTTGCATTCTCCCAGTAAGGTAATACATTGTACTACGTTGCAAGCCCCTGGAGCAAATTTTTGATTAGTGCTTTTGTGAACAAGAAACAATTGACAAGTGGCTCTATCCCATCTCCCCCCTTTCCCCGTCGCGATATAACCTTCGTGGTTGAAAACGACGTTAAACACCAAATCAAGAAAGAAAGAACTGGGCGAAGTCGACTATGCGAAGTATACTTCGCGAAGCTGGCCGCACGAAGCTTTAGCACTGAGTTTTCGGTAAAAAGTCTTAGCAAAGATTGCCTATACTTTATGTTAAACAGTATGACTGAAATGGGACCTCATTGAACTTGGCAGGAAATAGCTCCATGAGCATACTAACTGGTACACAGGCAACATGCAATTGTGAAGTATCGTTTCTCAAAAGTACTTGCCACAAAGAAGGAGCAACTATTGTATTTGTGTGTTGCAGGGATGCTTCATTTCTTGCAGACTAAAATCACCCACCTTGACTTATCTTTTAAAGAATGTTTTCTGAAAAAAACTATTATTGTTTATTTCTACCCACGCAGGAAGCAAATCCGACAAGGAAGCCAATAGATTACTATTGTGTTCTTCCAGTTTATTTTCAATTTTTTTGAAAGTTTTTTTTTTCTTCAGCTTCAATTTACATCAAAACCAAAATCATTTTTTATATCTCATTCTGTGTTTGTAAGGAAGATTGTATGAAATGTATGCAGATGTGTAGAGTGTTTGATAAAACAAGTGTTAACAGTGAACAAAATGTGTGTGTGTGTGTGTGTGAGTGGATTGAAGATTGCAAACTTGTGTTCAAGGTAGAACAACAAGCATATTTATTCAACAAAGGAGGATAATGTTGGCATGTGTCATGCACAGACACACACACACTCTCGCACATACACTCGCCTTACACACAGTGACACGCACACGCACACGAACAAGCAAACATGCAGACTCAAAGGTACACAGGCTCATGGGTACACAGACTCCAGCATGTCACACGCAAGCCCGCACACACACGCAACGATGCACGCACGTCCAATACAATCCTAAACACGGGCATTGAGATTATTATGAGGTATGCGAGTGCGTGCGTTCGTGTGTGTGTGTGTTTTCATGTGTACTTTGTGTGTAAGTGAGTGATTGAATATGTGTGCAGTATGTAGGTGTGTGTGTGGGCGTACGTGTGTTTATAGACTGAGGGCCTGTGTGCACGCTTGAGATTACTAATTTGTTATGAAGGTTATACCGTCACATAGGCCAAAGGGTTGGTGTCAATGCAAATGAGTTATGACGCATGCTTAATTCGAAGATTTTTTCATGTTCACACTCATTCTAATCATCATCGCTCTACACTATCGCTTTAGTCCCTCTGACCGGACGCTAAAGTCCTACGCGAATCTATCAAAAAAATACAGAGTTATCTCCCATTTGTTGTTCGTGAGCCGCAGTGTTCGCGAGACGAAAATGATTGCAGATTGGCCGACTTCGTCAGTGATCTCCGTTCTGTTCTTCACAGTTATGATAAAGACATCGTTCTAAGGTCAAAACAAGTCGACATTTTGGCACTGCTGCCGGAAGGAGACCGTAATATATGGTTGCATCACTGTCAAAAAATCGTTTGCTCCAGCGAGCGCGGAAACCAAACGGTTGATTATCACGTGACACTTTTGCCATATTTAGAGTTGTTTGCACAGTAAATACAGCCGCGAAAAATAGCTCGCTTGAAACTGTCTTACATATCAATTCCTTTGTAATTTAAAAATTACACAACACCATGAAAAATCATTATCGACGATCGCGAATCTGCTTACATCCATAACACATTACGAAAAGATCTAAATATGTAAAAAATCGATTTCCTCGCCAGACAAGGAAAACCTAGGCATCCTGTCAGGGATAGAATGAGCCGAACTCATTTTGAGTTCAGGATGGTTCACACTGACATACTGACCCGAATTAGAATCCGTGTTTGAGGCTAAACAATGCCGGAGGTGTTTTAAAATATAAATGACTTCAATCAAGTTCTTATACATGTACCTTCAAAACCCACTTTTCTAAAATTTTGACGGTATAAGAAATGAAATCATTTATATGTTTTATTAAAAATTATATAAAAAAAAGTATCAAAGGAGGATAATGTTGGCATGTGTCATGCACAGACACACACACACACTCTCACACATACACTCGCCTCACACACACACACGCACACGAACAAGCAAACATGCAGACTCAAAGGTACACAGGCTCATAGGTACACAGAAAAGGTATTCGAATAGGTATTCGAGTTTGAAGATAATGGCAAACTACAAACACAAAATGATTTTTTTTGGAAAGAAAAGAAGCTCGTTATCAGCATGAAAAAAAGTGGTTCATATTAAAGGCACAGTAAGCCTCCCGTAAACCATCAAAGAGCTCCCCGAGCGTCTACATACAGTACAAGCATACTTCCATTTGAACGCTCACAGAACGGGAACATCCTGGCTGCTTTCTGTCGAGCGTGAGAAATTTTCAAAGAATTTATTTTCGTGGACTTGCTTCTCTACAACAATGGCGCCTCGTTTTGGTGCTGGACGGCTGTTATGAATATTCAATACCGGAAATCACGCCCGGACAGTAAACCTCCCGTAAACCATCACAGATACTGTCAGGCTTTTACACACAGTACAAACACCCTTCCATTTGAACGCTCACCAAACGGGAACATCCTAGGTGCCCTACGTAAAGAGCGAGCAATTTTTTAAAGAATTAATTTTGCAGATTGTCTCGAACACTTTTTGGACCCATCCTGAACTCAGGTCAAAAACGAGTTACTTCCCTTCGGGTCTCATTCTATCGATGTAAACTGGCCATAGCCGTGGATCGATGATTATCAGAATGTTTTTGGACCGTGGTGCGTTTTTGCGCTAGACCTAACTTTTAAAATCTAAATAATAAATTGACAGCTTGTTACACAAACATTCTTTAATCATAAAATAATTCTTTTTTCATCAAGACAAGATCAGTACAATTCGAAGTTGTGAAAGTTTGAAAAAAGAAAAGCCCGGAAGCAGGGTCACGCAAGGGTCGTAGCAGACGACGGTTTATGCATATCGCCGTTCCTCTCAACAGTCAAAAGCCATCGCTGGAGTTCTTGTGAACCACAGCCGTTTGTTTCGTGCATAAAAACGTGCTATTGTAGATAAGCTCACATCGAGTCGCATTCAAATGACTAACTGACGACTACATTGTGAAAAAGGGAAACTGGATCACACGGGTTCACGATGGCTCAGGGGTAAGATAAACCACGCAAAAATAAATTATTTGAAAATTGTTCGCTCTTTACGGAGGGCACCTAGGATGTTCTCAATCGGTGAGTGTTTAAATGAAAGGGTGTTTGTACTGTGTGTAAAAGCCTGACCGTATCTGTGATGGTTTACGGGAGGCTTACTGGGCCTTTAATGGCACTTCCTGTAATAAACGGAGAAATGTAAGGACACGTAGCACCTTTATCGCTTTACCTATCCATATCTAACAAGTCCCCTCTACATTATATAAGTTTGACATGCTTTCAGACCAAGGAAATTTAATAAATTCACTTTGTGTAAAACTATTCAACCTAAATCTGCTCCCTGTCTCGCATAATGTAACGTAATGTTAACGGAGAAATGTAAGCTCACGTATCACAGTTTTGCTTCGTCTTTCTATTCGAGACTTGCAGGACCCCGTGACCCAGCATATAATTAACAGACCCTATGTGAAGGCCATATGGATAGAAAACAGAGAAACGCGTGGAAACTTGACCACAACATGGATTGCTTTGAAAGACTGATCAGCACACAGAACACCTGGTGACGGAAGAAGAGGTGGAGAGGGGGCTGAAGAATGTTAATGCTAGCAAGGCGGGGGGACCAGATGGGATGATGCCCAAAGTTTTAAAACTATGTGCAGAGCAACTTAGTTATATTTTTTCAGTCATTTTTAACATGTCGCTTGGTGCTAGCAGGGTACCGGCCCTATGGAAAACTTCATGCATTGTTCCTGTGCCAAAGAAAAAGACTGTGATAACCATGAATGACCTGAGACCTGTGGCACTTACTTCTGTTTGTATGAAAGTCTTTGAGAGAGTTGTTTTGTTCAAATTGAGTGATTGTGTGAAAGATTTTATTGATCCATGTCAGTTTGCATACAGGAAAAACAGGAGTGTTGATGATGCTGTGTTGAATGTTTTAAACAAGATCTACTCTCATTTAGAAAAGCCTGGCTCTTATATTCGCTTGATGTTCTTTGATTTTTCCAGCGCTTTTAATACTATACAGCCTCATTTAATGGCGGAGAAGCTTTTTAGCATGAATGTCCCAGCAGCCACCATCCTCTGGGTTATGGACTACCTGACAAACAGGCCACAGTATGTTAGGGTGGGGGGGCAATCAGTTTCAGACACAATCTGCACAAACACAGGGGCACCACAAGGCACAGTACTCTCACCTTTTCTTTTTTCTCTCTACACAGCAGATTTCAGAAGTTCTAGTGACTCCTGCCCCATAACCAAGTTTGCTGACGACACTTATGGAAAGCCGTTTGGCTCATAACCATTACACGCGTAATAAAAAATAAATACACGCGTAATAAATGATTAATACGCGTGTAATAAATGATTAATGCGCGTGTAATAATCATTTTTTACGCGTGTAAGAAATGATTAAATACGCGTGTAATAACTATTTCATGCGCGTGTAAGAAATGATTAAATACGCGTGTAATAAATATTTCATGCACGTGTAAGAAATGATTAAATACACATGCAGGAAATAGTTTATACGCGTGTAAGAAATGATTAAATGCACGTGGAATAAAAATGTCATACACGTGTACGAAATGATTAAATACACGCGTAATAAATATTTCATGCGCGTGTAAGAAATATTTAATACACGCGTAATAAATATTTTATGCGCGTGTAAGAAATAATTAATACACGCGTAATAATCATTTCATGCGCGTGTAAAAAATATTTAATACACGCGTAATAAATATTTCATGCGCGTGTAAGAAATAATTAATACACGCGTAATAATCATTTCTTACACGCGTATGAAATATTTATTACACGTGTATTTAATCATTATGCTATTCCATAGCATAAGAAAAAAGATAAATTACACGCGCATTAATCATTTATTACACGCGTATTAATCATTTATTACGCGTGTATTTATTTTTTATTACGCGTGTAATGGTTATGAGCCAAACGGCTTTCCATAGACACTGGACTGACCGGACTGCTGACTGTTGACGACGACTCTGACTACAGGCAGGAGGTAGATAGGTTTGTGGGGTGGTGTGAAAACAACTATTTAGAGCTTAATGTGGGGAAGACAAAGGAAATGATAATGGACAACAGGAGGGGGGAACATGTACACAGGGAGATAGTGATCAAGGGGGAGGTCGTAGAGAAGGTAGAGCAGTATAAGTATTTGGGGGTGATTATAGACAATAAGTTGACATGGAAACCAAACTCTGATGCCCTTGTGAAGAAACTCCACTCTCGCCTGTACTTTTTGAGAAAACTCAGGTCTTTTAACATCAGACAAGAAATCCTTCAGATGTTTTACACTTCAACGTGCAATAGTGTGTTGTACTTTGGCTCCGTGTGTTGGGGTGGCAACATCAACAAGCAAGACAGGGATAGATTAGATAAATTCATCAGGAAAGCAAGTGGGGTGGTTGGGAGGAAGCAGGACAATTTCACATCAACACATGAACGACGACTGACTGACAAGGTACAGAAGATTTTGGCTGACGACTCGCACCCACTCAGACCGGAATTTGACAGTAGACGGACAGACAGGAGCAACAGATTCAGACAACCAACCGCAAGATCCACACGCTACAGAAATTCGTTCATTCCATCTGCAATTCACATCTTCAATTCTCAGGTGGGGCGGTAGATGCTGGTGTTGTCGCTCTGATGCACGGGGTCAGTGTTCTGTATTGTTTCAGTATTGTTGATTTTGTTTTGCATTCTACTCTCTTAATCTTAGACAATATGTGATAACCGGCAAGGTGCTGACTTTCTTTTGTGCATTGTTGATGGTGAATGCATGTTAATTTATTTTTTAATATACTTTCTTATGTGATAACCAATGTGCTATATTTTCTCAGGACAAAGAACAAATGTTTATTTTGAATGTTTTATGTATGTTATTATTACGGACACAAACGCTCAGCAATGTAATTTCTCTTTTAGAGATTAATAAAGTTATTGTATTGTATTGTATTGTATTGTATTGTACACCGTAATCCAGCTGCAGCCACTCACTTTGAACAAGTAAATCTTCAGTGAAACGTCCTCGCATACTATTTTAACATTCTAAACCACGTGGGCAACTTTTTTCACCCTTCCCGAATATTTCTTACCGCAGAGACAACGACACTAAGATTCCCAATCACTTTCAGATGAGGAAAAAACGAGAAGCAATTAGGGGAAGGGCTCCTAATATGGACCACTTTTTGTTTCATGCTGATAACTAGCTTGTTTTCTTGCGAAGAAGTTTCATTTTGTGTTTGGTAGTCCTTCTCTCTTAGGTTAACCGTTAGGCCTAATTAGAGTGAAATAGCTTTGATAGACATTCAGCAAAAATTAAATACAGAAAAAATCACAAAGGGTCCATATTAGGAGCCTGGGCGCCTAATATGGACCAGTGAAGCGGCCTTCACGAATCACTGTAAAAAGCCCCCTATATTTCAAAATAACATGATACAACTTAGTGTACAAGTCAGCCTAATTAAAATATGCTCTAGATTTATCTGTTTCGGGTTGATGAGAGCATTATTTGAAGCACACCAGGAAACTAAAGAAGCTTATCAAAAACAGAGTGAAAATAAGTGAAATTGTCAACTTCCACGAAAAGAAGACTTTTTGTTGCATTTTTTTAAATCTCGAGGGCTAGTTATAGGTTATTTCCAGCAAGCTTCTTAATGAATTAATGAAAATAGCCTTTAGCTATTATTTTCTTCGATTTGTTGAAGGTGGTCCATATTAGGGGACTCGCACATACGTTAAGATTTTGCTATTATGTTTTGTTTGCAGTAGAAACTCGGGGTCAACACTGCTAAAATGTAACAAATACGGTTTTAGCTGTCATATATAGCAATTTTTGTGTGATAAAAGCTTTGGCTGTAGACAGAAACGAGTCCGTTTTAGGCGGCAAATTCAGAGTGAACGCTGCCAAAAATGAAAAAAAAAAGAAAAAAACTAACGGTTTTGAGATTTCTGTTTCTGCAACTCTTTTGACATGTGCAAGTTATCCAGAGAGGGTGAATACAGCGAATAAAACTTTTTTGAGCGCAGGCTCTAGCGCCGTTAGTTTGTCAGAACAGAAGGTGGTCCATATTAGGAGCCGGTCCATATTAGGAGCCTTTCCCCTATAATTATATACGTCTCCCTTTGTTTAAAACATGACGTAATGATGCATTTGACGCGACAGTACAGTAAGTATCAAACGGCGCGTCGAAACACGAGTTATATAAAGTATAAAAACTCGACTTAGGCCTATGTAGAGTTTCCCCAGAAACTGTAGTTTCCCCAACATTTTTCCTGAAGTGCACTTCATGCAGGTGTTTTTTTCTTCCATAAACTTCATGTATGAAAAGTGTTTTGGTTTGAGAAACGTGATAGCACGACGATTCAGCTTTTTTAGACTCTGGTAAACTGTCATGAGAAGAAAAATGCACACATCAAGCAAAGATTTAGGACATGTTTGGTAGTGTCTGATGTGTTTTTGGGAAACTGAGGGCAGCCAATGCGCCGCACTGTGCAGCTGGCCACCCCTCCGCTTCATTTGCACATGTTCTCAAAATTCCACATTGGGGACACGCCTGTATGCCACTGTGGCATCGCAGACATGACAGTGGAACACCTCCTCCAACACTGTCCAATCCACCAGAAACTACGAGCAGAAACATGGCCTGCGGACACACCAGTTCAGGAGAAGATCTTCGGCACCCTGCGGAGTCTTCGCTGTACTGCAAACTTCATCAGAAGTTCCAGAGTCCCTGTCTGAGCGACCGAGAAGAAGAAGATTTGATCGCTGACCGCTGACCGCTGTCCAGTGAGACGACACGCGTCAGTGTGTGTACCTTGCTGATAAAACAGTGCTGTGTTGCGTATGACCGTGTCCGGCCCATGAGTTGATTATTCTAGGCTACTGGCCTGGACAGGGGTTGGGATATCAAAAGAATTCAAAACGTACGTGCGCATACCCCCCCCCCCCCCCCCCCCCCCTACAACATCGTGCACACACGTGCATACACAACACACGCGCGCGCACTCACGCACACGCACACACACACACACACGCACACGCAAACACACAATGACATACATATTGAAAAACACACTTACACACACTCACTAACACACACACACACACATACACACACACACACACACACACGCTGACAAACACACTGGCATACAAACACAAACATATATACACACACACACACACAAATTCACACACACACACACACACACACACACACACACACACACACACACACATATAATATAGTATGTGTGTGTGGATGTGTGTGTGTGCGCGTGCGTGCGTGCGTGGCTGCGTGCGTGTGTGTGTGTGTATATGTGTGTGTGTGTGTGTGAGTGTGTGTGTGTGCGTGTGTGCGTGCCTGCGTGCGCGCGTGTGCGCGCGTGTATGCGTGTGTGTGTGTGTGTGCATGCGTGTGTGTGGTTATGGCCGTACCTGAGTTGCCAAAATCTCCCTGTTTTATCCTGTCTTACGTTGTAAAGTGTACGTGACTATACATTAACATACATTTCCAACCTTTGAGGAGGTCGTCAAGACTGATTGCCGAGTCACTCTCATCATCATGCACTTCATTAGAATTCATACGTATGAACAACTTAATTTAATTTGCACGTTCAACATCATTTGCGCCTATGACACAGCCAGCGAAGCAGTTGTGTGTATAAGACATTTTGCTGGATGCAATATTGGCAAACACCGAAGAGTGTTCTTGAAAGGCTTGTTAGATGACCAGTGGGATTTTCCTTGAGTGTTGAAACCAGTGATTGGTAAAGCCATTTAACATGCCGGTATAGGGTTAAAAGCACGCAGACTGACATCTACATAATTATACATATCGAAATATAGCCAGAAAGAAGCATGATGAACTGCTTACGATGACTCTGATGACGACTTTGCTTCTAAAATCTTTTAATTTCAACTAGTACGATACCGAACATTTTCGGTTATAACACATTAACTTTGTTTTCATTTTAACCAACAAAACTCATAGAAAACAAGTGTTCATGCAATTATTTGAAAGCACATATTCATGTTTGGAATTTTAGCATGTTTTCGGTCTAAAACAAGGATTTAGGCCTTCCTTCAAAATTTGAAGTGTACACAGTCATCAGGCGAAGAAGACTTTTAAGTAGAATGCAGCCAACGTGCATATTTTGTCTTTTCTCCAGCTACACCGGGTGACTGAGTACGTCGAATTATTCAGCTACCAAATACTCTATTGGACTTTCTTTCTCTGAAACGTGAACGATCCACACCCATCTCATTTGGGGTCAAATCTCGTTTCAAATCAAGAAAAAACATGGGTCGCCAAGACAATGGAAATATCGACCCGACTCTGCGAGCTTTGGGGAGTCTGGGTCGTTACCAGATGATGCAGATCGCAATCATATCCTTGAGCACCATCGGTTCAGCTTACCAGCTTCTTGGTAACATCTTTATTGGTAAGTGTATTGTTTTTTTCTTCTGTTTTTTTTCGTCACCGTGTGTGTAATGATTGCTACTCGGCGTGCTTGTCTGTTTGACTTCGAGGAGAATTCTGATAGATTGTTGAGTGCAATTGTTTGTCAATTTTATTTCAGTGCTCACGTTTTACACTTGTTGATAAACAGTTATGGTTGTGTAGATATCTTGTCCAGTTTTTAGACAATAACAATAACAATAACAATAACAACACTTTATTGTCCGTGAAGTATGACCAAAAAATGGAACATTTTCTTTAACACACCAGACAGCGTCAATATTTGTTATATAATTGAAAGATCGGATTTCTTTTTATATTTAGTCAAGTTTTGACTAAATATTTTAACATCGAGGGGGAATCGAAACGAGGGTCGTGGTGTATGTGCGTGTGTGCGTGTGTGTGTGTGTCTGTGTGTGTGTCTGTGTGTGTGTGTGTGTGTGTAGAGCGATTCAGACTAAACTACTGGACCGATCTTTATGAAATTTGACATGAGAGTTCCTGGGTATGAAATCCCCGAACGTTTTTTTCATTTTTTTGATAAATGTCTTTGATGACGTCATATCCGGCTTTTCGTGAAAGTTGAGGCGGCACTGTCACGCCCTCATTTTTCAACCAAATTGGTTGAAATTTTGGTCAAGTACTCTTCGACGAAGCCCGGGGTTCGGTATTGCATTTCAGCTTGGTGGCTTAAAAATTAATTAATGACTTTGGTCATTAAAAATCTGAAAATTGTAAAAAAAATTAAAAATTTATAAAACGATCCAAATTTACGTTTATCTTATTCTCCATCATTTGCTGATTCCAAAAACATATCAATATGTTATATTTGGATTAAAAACAAGCTCTGAAAATTAAATATATAAAAATTATTATCAAATTTTTTTTTTCGAAATCAATTTAAAAACACTTTCATCGTATTCCTTGTCGGTTCCTGATTCCAAAAATATATAGATATGATATGTTTGGATTAAAAACACGCTCAGAAAGTTAAAACGAAGAGAGGTACAGAAAAGCGTGCTATCCTTCTTAGCGCAACGAATACCCCGCTCTTCTTGTCAATTCCACGGGCACTGCCTTTGCCACGGGCGGTGGAGTGACGATGCTACGAGTATACGGTCTTGCTGCGTTCAGTTTCATTCTGTGAGTTCGACAGCTACTTGACTAAATATTGTATTTTCGCCTTGCGCGACTTGTTATTTTTTTATATTTTTTATTCAGGCAAACACAGATTTACAATGACAAATTAAAAGCATTGATACTTATACTGATAGTAAATTGCAGCAGTAACAGAGTTAAACACATATGACAAGGTACATGGCATTTGGTATTGTTATATGTTCAAAGCATACATATCCCGAAATCAGAAATGCTTAACGGCTATTGTAATAGCAAATCACAACATCACCAGTCGTCATCAAACTGTTATTAGCTGTTGGTACGGGTTCCATTTTGTAATAAACTGAATTTGTTTCATGAGGATATTGTGAGCATATTTATCAATTTGATATAAGTTACATAGTTCTCTCAAAAACATTTGCATGCGAGGACGAATTTTGTTAATTCTACATTTGTATACAAAAAACTTTGCTGTTAATAAAATATTGTCAAAACCAGCGTCTGTTTTAATGTGGTTTTCATGGTTCAATAATATCAGTGTTGGTGTTAGTCTGAGTCTGTCACATTTTTCTTTCAGACATTTTTCAAACTCAGACCAAACAAGTCGCGTAAGGCGAAAATACAACATTTAGTCAAGTAGCTGTCGAACTCACAGAATGAAACTGAACGCAATGCAACGCAGCAAGACCGTATACTCGTAGCATCGTCAGTCCACCGCTCACGGCAAAGGCAGTGAAATTGACAAGAAGAGCGGGGTAGTAGTTGCGCTGAGAACGATAGCACGCTTTTCTGTACCTCTCTTCGTTTTAACTTTCTGAGCGTGTTTTTAATCCAAACATATCATATCTATATGTTTTTGGAATCAGGAACCGACAAGAAATAAGATGAAAGTGTTTTTAAATTGATTTCGACAATTTAATTTTGATAATAATTTTTATATATTTAATTTTCAGAGCTTGTTTTTAATCCAAATATAACATATTTATATGTTTTTGGAATCAACAAATGATGGAGAATAAGATAAACGTAAATTTGGATCGTTTTATAAAAGAAATATTTTTTTTACAATTTTCAGATTTTTAATGACCAAAGTCATTAATTAATTTTTTAACCACCACGCTGAAATGCAATACCGAAGTCCGGGCTTTGTCGAACAATACTTGACCAAAATTTCAACCAATTTGGTTGAAAAATGAGGGCGTGACAGTGCCGCCTCAACTTTCACGAAAAGCCGGATATGACGTCATCAAAGACATTTATCAAAAAAATGAAAAAAAACGTATAAGGATATAATACCCAGGAATTTTCATGTCAAATTTCATAAAGATCGGTCCAGTAGTTTGGTCTAAATCGCTCTACACGCACGCACACACACACACACACACACACACACACACACACACACACACACACACACACACACACACACACACATACACACACACATACACACACACATACACCACGACCCTCGTCTCGATTCCCCCCTCGATGTTAAAACATTTAGTCATAACTTGACTAAATGTAAAAACCTGGACATGTTCACATTGCCACAAGTAGTGGTAAACTGTATCTTTTTCCAGTTCACAAAAATTGCACACATTACTTGTGACTACACCCATGTCCTTCAATATTGAATTATTCACGAGAACCCTATTATTTATTTTAATTTGGAACCATTGATATTTCACATCTTGTATTTACTTTGTTTTATGGAAAATTTTATCCCAGTTAATTTCAGTACCAAGGAGGTTTTCCCAACTTTTACATGCCTTTGGGATACTTTTAACAGCCTTTCGAATAAGATGATCGTAAAATATTTTTGCTCCTTTTCCACCAGATAAAAAAAGAGAAAATGCCGTATTATTGTTATTTGATTTTGCTGATTCAATAACAATTTTATTTTTCCGCATATAACTTTTGATTGTGCTGATACAACCATAATACACCAGAAAGGATGTCTCAACTTGTATTTTTTCTTTAAATTCGTTAAAACTTAGAAACTCTCCATTCTCTTTTCATAAATCTTTGACATATTGTATACCATTTTCAGTCCAATTTACAAAATTAAACACTTTATTATGCCCATCTTGCTTTACTTCGAATTAATACACCGTTCATTTTTATATTTAGTCAAGTTTTGACTAAATATTTTAACGTAGAGGGGGGAATCGAGACGAGGGTCGTGGTGTATGTGTGTGTGTGTGTGTGTGTGTGTGTCTGTGTGTGTGTGTAGAGCGATTCAGACTAAACTACTGGACCGATCTTTATGAAATTTGACATGAGAGTTCCTGGGTATGAAATCCCCGAACGTTTTTTTCATTTTTTTGATAAATGTCTTTGATGACGTCATATCCGGCTTTTCGTGAAAGTTGAGGCGGCACTGTCACGCCCTCATTTTTCAACCAAATTGGTTGAAATTTTGGTCAAGTAATCTTCGACGAAGCCTGGGGTTCGGTATTGCATTTCAGCTTGGTGGCTTAAAAATTAATCAATGACTTTGGTCATTAAAAATCTGAAAATTGTAAAAAAAAATAAAAATTTATAAAACGATCCAAATTTACGTTTATCTTATTCTCCATCATTTGCTGATTCCAAAAACATATAAATATGTTATATTCGGATTAAAAACAAGCTCTGAAAATTAAATATATAAAAATTATTATCAAAATTAAATTGTCCAAATCAATTTAAAAACACTTTCATCTTATTCCTTGTCGGTTCCTGATTCCAAAAACATATAGATATGATATGTTTGGATTAAAAACACGCTCAGAAAGTTAAAACAAAGAGAGGTACAGAAAAGCGTGCTATCCTTCTTAGCGCAACTACTACCCCGCTCTTCTTGTCAATTTCACTGCCTTTGCCATGAGCGGTGGACTGACGATGCTACGAGTATACGGTCTTGCTGAAAAATGGCAGCTACTTGACTAAATATTGTATTTTCGCCTTACGCGACTTGTTCTTTTTTTCTTGCATCTCTTGTTTTTCCTTTTCTGAGTGAGTTGTTTTCTCTTGTAAATTTAATAATTCTTTTTCCAATTGGTTTTCCTTCCAAATATCTTCTTTTTTCTTTTTTGAACTATATTCCATCGTTTTTTTCCTTATTTACATAATCAAAGTATCCAAAAACAGTTGGTCGGAAATTGTAATAATGTAATTGTTCTATTGGAATGCATTCTATTTTGTCTCTTTCATAAACTAACGCTGCATATTGCTCTTTCACTTTCTTTATTACTCCATTTACCTCTTCCACATATTTCAATTCTTTCAATAATAATGAATTAAATTTCCAAAAGCTTCTGCTTTTTCTTTCTCTTGAAAACTCAAGTTTCATTATAATAGGAGAATGGTCACTTCTGTAACTGAGTAATATATCTGAGTCGTTCACGTAAGTTATCAAGTTTTCTGTTGAAAAAATCGAGCCTGGCTTGTTGTGGAGGAGTCTGCCTTCTCCAAGAATATCTCAGAGTCTCTGGGTTAATTTCTCTCCACACATCGATCAGTTCTAACTGATCCAACATTTCAATAACTTGTTTTTGAGCGTTCACATTGTTATTATGTTTATAATTGTGATAATCTAGTGAAGGATTCAAAACAAGATTCCAGTCGCCTCCAATAATGATTTTAGAATTTTGCAATTGCGCTATTTTTTCTTGAAGTGTCAAATAAAACTGTGGATTATCATTATTTGGACCATAAATATTGACTAGCGTGATTTCTTGATCCATAGTCTTTATTATCATGATAATATAATTCCCTTGCTTATCTTTTACTATTTTCTTTATTTTAAAATCAAAATTATTATTGAAAAGAATCGCAACTCCCCTTGACTGAGATGTGTATGAGGCGAAACAGCACTCATACCCCCACTCCATTCTAATCTGTGTCTCAAGTTTGCTTTCAAAGTGGGTATCTTGTAAAAAGTAGATAGAACATTGTTTCTGTCTTAGGTATTGAAATACGTCACGTCTATTCGGATAATTACCCAGGCCCAGGACATTTACTGATGCTATGGTCAAACCTGACATGCCAATCTTTCAGTGTGTATAAACTTTGAATGCTTTTTTCCTGAGAATGAATTCCGAGTCGGAAGTTTGCCTGTTTTTCTTGAATAAGGACACACAACACGAAGACAAGCAAAACGTAACACATACATCAGGCCTACTTTGGCCTTCATAACAAGGATTTCTTTTTATTAATGAATACAACAAAAACTACAAAGAATAAGCTACTATACTCACTCTTTTGCGGCGTGAGTACCACCCCATTAGTTGCAGCAGCTTAAAATGTTCATTTACATGTAATGACATTGTCTGTTTTCCCAGGTCGTCATGTGACGTCATACCAGTGCGCGGGACCAGGCAACGACAGTTCACAAGCTACTGAGCTGAGCGCACTCATCTTCAACAGCAGTCACGTGACCTACGGACAGTGTGAAATTACCGTCTCCAACGACAATTTTTCTTCAGACGCTCAACAATACCCTTGTGTGTATGGCTACGACTATGAATTTCGGAGAGATTTGTCTTTTCGGACTGAGGTGAAGATCTTTTGGTATTAGTATTAGAATGAGTATCATATCGTTACTTCATGGGCATTTGGGCTGCTACCATTTTTGTTTGTTTTTAACCTGCATGCGTTTCCAAACCCTGAGATTTTTGTTGTGAACTTGGGATCTGTATCGTGCGTATGCGTGCACATCGGGGTGTTTGGACACCGAGAAGAGTCTTTACTAACTTGACTCTGTGAATTAAATCTCGACTGAACTATCTCCCAACCCTTGCACATGAAATGGTTATGAAAGTTGATATCTTTTCACCTTCTGTCTTTGTCTCTTTCTCTGCTATCCTGAAGATTTCAGAGAACAGAAACGAAGAGGATAAGACTCTTGGAGAAGAAGAGAACATGAGAGAGAGAGAGAGAGAGAGAGAGAGAGAGAGAGAGAGAGAGAGAGAGAGTGGAGAGAGAGAGAGAGAGAGAGAGAGAGAGAGAGAGAGAGAGAGAGAGAGAGAGAGAGGCAGACGGAAGTACAGACAGGCAGAAGGAAGTACAGACAGGCAGACAGACAAACAGACAGAGACAGAAGGGGGAAAGGAGGACCTTAAACTGTCAACCACAAAGCTGGGAAAATATTGATTCACTGTCTTCTTGCCCTCAATGCCAAATGTTAAATTTGTAAGCAAACAATCAAAACAGGGTAGGAAAATGGTCACAAGTAAGCTGTCTGCCTTGTCTCTTACACTTTTTACATTTAGTCAAGTTTTGACCAAATGTTTTAACGTTGAGTGGGGAATCGAGACGAGGGTCGTGGTGTATGTGTGTGTGTGTGTGTGTGTGTGTGTGTGTGTGTGTGTGTGTGTGTGTGTGTGTGTCTGTGTGTGTGTCTGTGTGTGTGTGTAGAGCGATTCAGAGAAAACTACTGGACCGATCTTCATGAAACTTGACATGAGAGATCCTGAGTATGATATCTCCAGACGTTTTTTTCATTTCTTTGATAAATGTCTTTGATGACGTCATATCCGGCTTTTCGTGAAAGTTGAGGCGGCACTGTCACGCTCTCATTTTTCAACCAAATTGGTTGAAATTTGGTCAAGTAATCTTCGACAAAGCCCGGACTTAGGTATTGCATTTCAGCTTGGTGGCTTAAGAATTAATTAATGACTTTGGTAAATGTCTTTGATGTCAAGTTTTGACTAAATGTTTTAACGTAGAGGGGGGAATCGAGACGAGGGTCGTGGTGTATGTGCGTGTGTGTGTCTGTGTGTGTGTGTAGAGCGATTCAGACTAAACTACTGGACCGATCTTTATGAAATTTGACATGAGAGTTCCTGGGTAGGAAATCCCCGAACGTTTTTTTTCATTTTTTTGATAAATGTCTTTGATGACGTCATATCCGGCTTTTCGTGAAAGTTGAGGCGGCACTGTCACGCTCTCATTTTTCAACCAAATTGGTTGAAATTTTGGTCAAGTAATCTTCGACAAAGCCCGGACTTAGGTATTTCAGCTTGGTGGCTTAAAAATTAATTAATGACTTTGGTCATTAAAAATCGGAAAATTGTAAAAAAAAATAAAAAATTATAAAACGATCCAGATTTACGTTCATCTTATTCTCCATCATTTTCTGAATCCAAAAACATATAAATATGTTATATTTGGATTAAAAACAAGCTCTGAAAATTAAATATATAAAAATTATTATCAAAATTAAATTGTCGAAATCAATTTAAAAACACTTTCATCTTATTCCTTGTCGGTTCCTGATTCCAAAAACATTTAGATATGATATGTTTGGATTAAAAACACGCTCAGAAAGTTAAAACAAAGAGAGGTACAGAAAAGCGTGCTATCCTTCTTAGTGCAACTACTACCCCGCTCTTCTTGTCAATTTCACTGCCTTTGCCATGAGCGGTGGACTGACGATAGTACGAGTATACGGTTTTGCTGAAAAATGGCATTGCGTTCAGTTTCATTCTGTGAGTTCGACAGCTACTTGACTAAATGTTGTATTTTCGCCTTACGCGACTTGTTAATTCTTCTTGTTCATCTAACAGTTTGACTTGGTATGCGACCGGAAGCTTCTGGGAGGACTTGCGCAGACCTTTGTCATCATGGGACAGGGGATTGGAGCAGTCATTGCCTCAGCGTTTTCTGACAGGTAACCCCATATTCTTTCCACTTTAAAAGAGGTCTCTTTTTCTTCAAGTCCTCTTTGGCAGTATTTGGACACTCTCATGTGAAGCCCGGGTCACACCTTGACCTAGCGATTTAATCGTCCGATCCGTTGCATGGGTGGCGTCCGCCGATGTTTTCGTAACGAGTACCCCGCCATTAAGCGAACTGTTCCACAGAGCATGTTGACATCGTTCTTACCTTGCCAAGCAATACCCTTGAACTCTTATATTCTTGCCGATAGGTTTGGTCGGAAGATGGTGCTGGTCTTGTCGCAGCTGGGGCTGCTCACATTTGGAGTGGCTGTTGGCTTTGCCCCTTCCTTTTCTGTGCTGGCTGTCCTCAAGTTTATGCTGGGAGCGTTACAGCAGGTAAACAGGGAGCATTATATACATGTATATATATTCTATATTATTGCAATTACATTTTCTTGTCTCTATGTCTGCCTGTCCGTCTGTCTGTGTGTCTGTGTGTCTGTGTGTCTGTTTGTTTGTTTGTCTGTCTGTCTGTCTCTGAATTCCAAGTTGCTCTCTTACAGCAATAATTGTGTACCTTTCATTCATTCATTTATTCAATTTTGTCAATCTTAATTTGAATGAGAAAAAACTAACTTTTTCATCTATATACAGCCGTCGCGATATAACCTTGAACGGTTGAAAACGACGTTAAACACCAAATAAAGAAAGAAAGAAAGAAAGAAAGAAAGAAAGAAAGCTCTATATACACTTTTGTAAAACATAATCTTGCAAGAAGGCTTCAGCAAAAAAAAAAAAAAGACTGTCAATGGTAACGTCACATTTGCAGCAGTCACCAAGAATTGTGTGTGTGTGTGTGTGTGTGTGTGTGTGTGTGTGTGTGTGTGTGTGTGTGTGTGTGTGCGCTTACCAGTGTTTCTTTCACACAAGTACAAGAAAAAAAGCATTGTATTGCATGTGCCGCAGGGAGTAGTGACTACAAGCGTTACAATGTCCTTGGAGATGTTCCCAGCAGAGTATCGTTCCCTCAAGACTCTGATAGGGTCCACGTTTTGGGGAGTGTGCAGCGCGTCCCTGGCGCTGCTGGCTTACCTCATGCAGGACTACAACTGGAGACACCTGCAGTTCCTTCTCTCCGCTATGTCCCTTGTCGCTGTCGGACAGTGGTGGTAGGTGGTGATGTTTTTCTTTTGCCTGGGTTTGTCTTTTTTTTTTGTCTTTTTTTTTTTTTTTTTTTTTTTGGGGGGGGGGGGGGGTGTTGTCGTACAGGTATTTATGACCGCTATTTGTCGTTGGGGAGGGAGATGCGAGCGATTTCAGCTTCTGTCGGGACCAGCTTTAAGATGGCGATGTCCTTCTTCTCACCTTCGATGTCTTCGCCTCCCCAAATCATTTACAGATCTAGATACCCATTTACAGCAACATAACGTGGACATCGCATGAATTTATACACCGAGAAAGCAATACAGAAAGACAGATAAAAAGGAAAGAATGAGACAAAAAACAAACCCAAGTAGGTGTACGCCCAAAGAGGACATATCTCTGACCACTAAACTTACCACAATCTACTTGTTTGAAATGCGAGTGAACCCAAGTAGGTGTACGCCCAAAGAGGACATATCTCTGACCACTAAACTTACCACAATCTACTTGTTTGAAATGCGAGTGAACCCAAGAGCTTTCTTTTATTTAATATCACGACAAGAACAACATTCATAGCTTAGCTTTTTGTACGTGACTACAGGTACGTGGACGAGTCGCTACGCTGGCTGGTGGCTAACGGCAAAAAGGAGGCTACGCTCAAAGTTTTGAAGCGAGCGGCACGTACCAACCGTGTAGACCTTGATCACGTCATCAAGACTCTGGAGGCCTCAACCACCCATGAAGGTACAGTTGGCAATAAGCTTTTCTTGTACGGAAAATTTGTTGATTCATCAGGGAAACATTGACGTTGTCGTTGATCAGTTAGCTTTTACCTGTCATGACTGCACTGCTTAATTGATTTGTGTCAGGGGATAGGTATGGAACCATTTCACATTCTTTAAAATGTGAGACATACATGCTTCGAAACATTTTGCTACATAAGATATTTGACTGTGCAAAACAAATGATGAGTACAAGAGAACCCAAAGCAATTTGATCGAATAATAATTCTGAGAAGTATGTATATATGTCGGATTAGGCATTAATTGAAGCCATGAATCGGAAAACAAGGGTAATTACCAATACAAATAACACCAAACCAAACCAAAACAAACCAAACCAAAGGAAAAAACAATGAACAAAAACCAGAACACTTTTTTTCCTGACAGAAATGGAGACACTGACCAACGGAGATCAACACCAGGACAAAGACCTGCCCACTCAAGTGACCTCCATCCCCGAAGTCGACGAAGAACTTCTGCACACGCTGGAGGAAAAACAGACCAAGAAGCTGACCCTGCTGGACCTCTTCCGAAACAGGCGGCTTCTTCGCAACGCGGCTCTCATGTGGTTTGCTTGGTGAGTAAGGCTGAATCGCGAATGTGAAATCCTGCATGCGTGTTTGATATTGGATTATTTGTGTTACTGTGTGGTTTCTTAGCCCCCTGGGGCCAACAACTTATTAAAAACTTGTGTGCTGCACGAGGGGCGTTCAGAAAGTTCGGGGCCCTTACCACGAATGATACATGTAAGGACAACCCGGTTGCTTCTTTTTTCCCACACAGTCATGCACCGTCCAACCCATTACGCTTTTTCCAGCGCCACTGCAGCCCCAAGACGCGTTCGTGGAATAAGGTCGCATCTTGACGCCGAAATAAGTCATCCATAGCAGCGATGACCTCATGATTCCCCAAACAGTGTCTCACAACCAGTTTTTAAAGTTTTTTTTTTTTTTTTTAAGTTTTGGCAAAAGATCAGTCGGGCGGTGGCAGATCAGATGAATTCGGGGGATTAAGCCACAGTCACGCAGAGTTGTCACGGTCAATGCAGCCATGTCCGCTGGGCCATTGTCAAATGGGACAGAACTCCAGTTTTTCTCTGCGTTTGATATTGATGTTGCATCAGAGCTGTCTCAGTATGCAAAGAGCATAATTGTAAAGTTATGATGTTGCGCTATATAAATGCTCATTTATTATTATTATTATTATTATTATTATTATTATTATTATTATTATTATTATTATTATTATTATTATTATTATTATTATTATTATTTAAGTTATTGAGACATCCCAGTGCACTAAGGGATTTATAGAGCAAATCGAGAAAATTCATTATTGAACGAAGCGCATAGCGCTGAGTTCAATAATTATTTTCGAGATTTGCTCTATAAATCCCTTAGTGCACTGGGATTGTTTCAATAACGATATTGTCAGTACCGCCAGATAAAAAACGAAGATTCAAAACGCACATTTTGCAACGCGCATTTGGATAGGCGTAACTGTGTGGTCAGGTTTTGTGTCAGATCTACTTTTGTGTGGGCTGTCTCAAGTGTGTCGTGCTTTCGTCACACGCAAACTCTTGTTTTAATTTCTGTTGGTAAATTCCAGTGTAGCGTTGAGCTAAAAAGTGATGATCTTTCATAGAGACCTCATTTAAACTCGGAGAAAGGACTGTGCTCTTAGTTATTTGCGATTCGAAACCTTCATCGAGCTTCGACAGATTGACTGTGCAGAGTGTTGCCCCTTGAATTGGTTAACCCCCAAGGTCGACGGTAAGCACATTTTCAAAATAAATGTGGCATGTTTCTCGTGTGGTATCTTCACTCATCGGGGAGTCTGGTACTAAATATGAACAGTAAGAATGCTCTGAACCCTACACGTATTATATCCCCATCGTTTTATCGTTCACATTTGCCTAACATGTTAATTTGCTGAGCGGGATTTATGTCGTCTGCTAGGCTATGGCACTGAGTCTCATTTCAAAAACAAAAATTTGTCTGCACGCATGAGGCAGGCTGGTAATAAGTCTTAAATATGGTAAGAACGTTCTAAACCCTACACGTTTTCGATTCCGATTGTTCTTGCCTTGAAATAATAATTCGGAAAACATTCATTTACTGAACAGATGCAGTCGTATTTCAGTGTAGTCTGCTACGTGCTGATCTAGCTGCTACGTTATCGGAATAACACTTGTGTTTTCTGTTAGCTGCTGGGAATTGTATACTAACTCATCATTTGGTAATGTGGATAATAAGCTACATGCCACTAACATGGCATAATTATGAGAGGAATCTTCGCAAGTCGAAACTGAAAAATTAGACACAACGGGTTCTATTTTTAGATCAGTGGCAACTGTTGGCACAGGCGCATGCAATCTGTCAGAAAAAACCCCACTTCTGCTTTAATTGGAAAGCAGGAAATTTATGGTCATAATCATTGGTATTGTGGAGAATATAAGCTACATGTCAATAATTAATTCTGAGGATGAGAGTACAGTCTCGCTTTGGCAAAGGGTGTAAGAATACGCTCTGTGGAAAAGTTATCACACTCCAAGAGTGCGCTAACAGATTTAAGCGCATCGCCATTAGCCAATCAACTGGTTCACATCAGTCATGTGACACCAGTACTTACTGACAATTATTATTATTATCTAATAGACCTCCCCGGAGACTAATTTCCAGATATGTCGAACGTATAACTCCTTTGGCATTCTAGAAAATGCACGCCATGACCTTTTTACCCCACCGAACAACCTTTTCCGTCTTTGGGGGAGGCGATGTATGTGGTTCCGCTGCTTTGGCTGCTTGTTTCTCTCCTGTTGGAAATGGTGCACCCATACCATGTCTCGCCCATGGTGATATATTATTCACGCACAAACAAAAAACAAAAGCTAAACACACACACGCACACGCATACTAAAACACACACACACACACACACACACACACACACACACACACACACACACACACACACACACGCGCGCGCACGCATGTACGCACACACACACACACACACACACACACACACACACACGCGCGCGCGCACGCATGTACGCACACACACACACACACACATACGCGCACGCACGCACGCACGCACACACACACACACACACACACACACACACACACACACACACACACACACACACACACACACACACACACACACAGACACACGCACACAGGTAAACAAAACCAACGACATACCCTTGATCAGCAACATCCTGTACCAGTTCTCTGGCGCTTGTGGTCTTTTACAGGCAGACGTTTTGGCACCCACCTGACATAAACCATTCTCATTGCCAGATTCTTGGTCGGAGTTTCATCTTCATGTGCATTTGCATTACATGTGATAATTGTGTAATTTGCTGTGTTCCCAGGTTCACGTGCGCCTTCACCTTCTTCGCCCTGTACATGATGTCCACCAGTCTCCATGGTGACCGTTTCCTCAACTACTTCCTGACCGCCCTCATGGAACTGCCACCCAGCATCCTTTTCTACCTGGTCGTCGACAGGTAGATTATCAATTTGTGTATACTTTTTGATGACCTAGCTCCTACAAGTCTTGGTCGCATCACATTGCTAACTATTAAGGAAAATAATGTTATTTCCTTACCTGACCGACTTTTGCCACAATGCTGTGCTAAATAGGCTCATATTTGGGCTTTTGTTGAAAGTTTTTGAGTTCTTAGTTACTATTGTTTATCACCATTATGAAAGTATGGTTGGACATTTTTTATAGGCTATGTATATATTGTAGTTGACAAAAACCAAGACAACTTCCAAATGCGTGAACAAAAATCAAACAAACAAATAAACAAACAAACACACAAACAACACTTTGCGCAATGTACCTGTAAGATCTCTCATTTTCCTTGTCGTTAAAGCGAACATTTACACCGCCACAGAACTGTTCATGATTATACATGTACGTAATAAGAACATCCTTCCTCAAATACACATCGTCCTCCGAAAACGGCGTATGGCTGCCTATATGGCGGGGTAAAAAACGGTCATACACGTAAAATTCCACTCGTGCAAAAAACACACGAGTGTACGTGGGAGTTTCAGCCCACGAACGCAGAAGAAGCAGAAGAAATACACATAAAGCAACTCTGTGACTGCTTTCTGTGCAGAACTGGAACTGTTCCTGAATAGTTTTATGACACCTTCGGTAATCTGCGACATTAAGGAATGAAATAACTCACACGCTGCACAGGAGCAGCTAAGCTGCTGGTTTTGGTATGCGTCTAAATAGATGGATGCTATTATCACATTTACAATCCTAGGAAGATCTGTTGTAGTGTAATGATCGCTTACAGAAGAAGGAGTGTATCTTTACATTTAAAATTGTGTCTCAGAGTCGGGAGGAAATGGGCCACGAGACCTTTTTTCGCCTTGGCAGGGCTGGGCCTGCTGTGCAGTGGGATCTTCAGAATGTATGCAGGTGTGTGCATGTGCATTAGCTTGTCGCACGATTCGTATTTCATTGTGAAATTGTGCAGTGGGATTTTCAGATTATATGCAGTACGTGTGTGCATGTGCATTATAGCTTGTCGCACGATTAGTATTTCATTGTACTCTTTTCTGGTTTTGGTTATCACATTACTGTATGTGATTTTTGTTTGACTACTATTTGTGTTATTTGTTTTGTTTCAATTCATGGCTTGTGCAATATTTATACATACAACTCGGTCAATATTCAATGTAAATGTTAGTACGTTCCTGTTTATTCGAGCTATTCTGCTGCTGCTGCAAGACTGGTATGATGTTCATGTGTACATATGAAACAATAATTATTCCGAAATAACTCCTTAGTTACGATATGGCTGCTCCAGATATATATTATATCAAGGACTTGATATATATATATATATTTTATTTTTATTTTTATCTCAAGCCACAACTTTGGCTTAGAATGTTACCTTGTGACAACAATGATGTTAATGATAAGGATGAGGAGAACAAGGAGGAAGATGAGGAGGAAGAAAAAGATGATCATGATAATGATAACACTGATGAATATTAATAATCTTTATGACTACCATTTACTTTGTATAAGCCAAGTACAACTATGCATAGTGAGCAAATAACATACTGACCTTGCCTGGCAGAAAACACAGCGATGAGGACACTGTCAGTAGTGTCGGCTATGCTGGGAATGGTAGGAGCATCTGGAATGTTCGGCGCCATTTTCTTTTTCACGCCAGAGCTCTTCCCAACCAATATGAGGTGAGAATGTGCAATTGCCCAGATTTGTATTATGTCGAACATGTTGTAGCATATTTGGGTATAAAGGTCTCTTACAAGCTACACACTAGATGAGGTTTCGAATTTTGTCATGTGTATACATATATATGTATAATATAGGCATGTCGGTCTCACAAATCATATTTAGGTGAGTATATATAATGTTGTTGTAGGTTTGATTTTTGGTATTTTATTTTCTCTCTGTTATAGTTTTGTTTTGTTTTTGAATTATAAAACCATTCTTTTTACATTTAGTCAAGTTTTGACTAAATGTTTTAACATAGAGGGGGAATCGAAACGAGGGTCGTGGTGTATGTGTGTATGTGTGTCTGTGTGTGTGTGTGTGTAGAGCGATTCAGAGTAAACTACTGGACCGATCTTTATGAAATTTTACATGAGAGTTCCTGGGCATGATATCCCCAGATGTTTTCTTCATTTTTTCGATAAATGTCTTTGATGACGTCATATCCGGCTTTTTGTAAAAGTTGAGGCGGCACTGTCACACCCTCATTTTTTAATAAAATTGATTGAAATTTTGGCCAAGCAATGTTCGACGAAGGCCGGACTTTGGTATTGCATTTCAGCTTAGAGGCTTAAAAATTAATTGATAATTTTGGTCATTAAAAATCTGAAAATTGTAATTAAAATTATTTTTTTATAAAACGATCCAAAAACAATTTCATCTTATTTGTCATTATTTGCTGATTCCAAAAACATATAAATATGTTATATTCGGATTAAAAACAAGCTTTGAAAATTAAAAATATAAAAATTATGATTAAAATTAAATTTCCGAAATCGATTTAAAAACAATTTCATCTTATTCCTTGTCGGTTCCTGATTCCAAAAACATATAGATATGATATGTTTGGATTAAAAACACGCTCAGAACAAGCGGTGGACAGATGATGCTACGAGTATACGGTCTTGCGGAAAAAATGCAGTGCGTTCAGTTTCATTCTGTGAGTTCGACTGAGCTTGACTAAATGTTGTATTTTCGCCTTACGCGACTTGTTTTTTTTTTTACAAAAGACAGGCGGTGATTTACTTTTTACGGGATATTCATATTTTGTATATATACAGGGGAGTATCTTTTCTTTGGACAAACTTATTGTTGCAGACTCTTTGTCAATGTCCATGGACTCTCAGCGTATGCGCATGCGCTTGGTAAAAATTCCCAAGTATGGAGCAAAAGTGGAGTCTTAGAGACACGATGCCTTAGTTGCATAGAAAATAAGCATTGGGTATCTTTACCTTTGCTCAGGTAGAATAGACAATGTTCGGAAATAACTCTGTCGGGTTTCTATTGGTTGAAAAAGAGTGAATACTCTTGCTTTTCTTTAGGCAAATGTTCCCACGTGGCATTATAACCCAGTCACTAGCGAGGGGTGTGTCTAAAACACGTGGCATTATAACCCAGTCACTAGCGAGGGGTGTGTCTAAAGCACGTGGCATTATAACCCAGTCACTAGTGAGGGATGTGTCTAAAACACGTGGCATTATAACCCAGTCACTAGTGAGGGGTGTGTCTAAAACACGTGGCATTTTAACCCAGTCACTAGCGAGGGGTGTGTCTAAAACACGTGGCATTATAACCCAGTCACTAGCGAGGGGTGTGTCTAAAACACGTGGCATTTTAACCCAGTCACTAGCGAGGGGTGTGTCTAAAACACGTGGCATTATAACCCAGTCACTAGCGAGGGGTGTGTCTAAAACACGTGGCATTTTAACCCAGTCACTAGCGAGGGGTGTGTCTAAAACACGTGGCATTTTAACCCAGTCACTAGCGAGGGGTGTGTCTAAAACACGTGGACAAGGAGCACGCGTGGAAAGTTTACCCCAACAAAAGGCAGTACTATTCACTCTTTCACAACCTATACAAACCCGACGGAGTTATTTCCGGAGTTCATCTATTAGCCCAAAAGCACGGGGACAGTTCTCTAGACATATATCACACCCTGTTAGCTATGGTACTGGAGTTCTGGTCCTTGATCCTTTTCTAAACTTCCGGTGCGGCACGACGCGATAAGTTTTCTGCTTTTTTCTCAAAGTATACTCTGTTTTACACCCTGTAAGCCTTCGATGCAGTTGTAGACATATGTCAGGTAATACCTCACCAAGTTGTATGGTGTCTGAGGCTGTCGTTGTGGCACAAACTTGCAATGAAATCTTCGATCGGGAGGTAACGTCCCAGGTCTTCTTAGATTTGATGTGGTAATGTCCTTGATGTTTACCTTTCGGGAGCATTATCGTCCGTTTTCTATACATATTTTACAGTCTAACACATTCACGCATTAAGTCAGCTGCTCTTCCCACCTTTCTTATCAACAGAAGGTCCATGCTCCGTGCTCAGACGTCAGTAGTCACTCCATTCATTGTCCTATGTATTCATGGGTAACGTCCTTGTCTTTTTCGCCAAGCAAGGCACAAAAGATAACGTCTTTGTTCACTTTTTGAAAGAACAATTGCAACACTGTTTTGGCCAGTTTACAGTTGATATATGTGTTCTAAAATCTCTCAAGCGTTGAATTGCTTCTAGGGGTACTACAAGTGTTTCCTCAAGTCTACTAACGTGTTTTGGGGTGTTTTCGCATTTCATCATGAAGCCAACAGTTCAAAGGGTGGCATTCAAACTGAATACCCCTTCCCCTACAATACACAATAGCATGAGTATTTCTCTGTTATGAATTCGTTGTTCCTTGTTTCAGCTGATGGACTTCAGGTGTTATCACTGTGAAGCTAAATTTGACTCACTCCGCGCCACTAAAGAGCACCTTGAGTCAACGCATTCTGACAAACCACTCAAGTTCCGTCAGTTAACAATTGATCATGCTACAGGAAAACAAGTGCTAGTAAGCAAGTTATTCAAACATGAAACCGCAGGGCCCAGACTTCCTCGTCTCCATGACTGTCGCTCAAACACGAATTGATCTTCTTGGAATCAAACGAAATCTTCACAGTGCTGGTTGTTTGTGAGAGGGTTTCTATACACTGCTGCATAATCCCAGGGTTTGCCTCTCCGACATTCTGTGTTTCCAAGCATTTAAGTGACGGTACAATGAAATTTACCTTTGCCTCAGATGAGAGGCATCTACCTGAAGATTCAGCAGACCCTTCAACAACTTGACCTAATCCTTTTGGGCCACCCATAAATCTGAGAAGCTTCCCACCAAAAAGCTTGTAAGCTGTTTGCCAAAACGTTTTGGTCTGACTTGCGTATCTCATTGCACATGTTTCCTTTGTAGAATAGAAAGTCACAACATATAGAAAGAGAAGGAGCGCAATATTATCCATTGGCAATATGCCATTTGCAATAATTTCGTAAAGGGTGATCCAGTGTGACAACAGACCGTGTTGTTTTAGACGGGCTGCAGCTGCAGCTGCAGCCTGTAGAAATTGTTTTTCTTCTTCTTCTTCTTCTTCTTCTTCTTCTTCTTCTTCTTCTTCTTCTTCTTCTTCTTCTTCTTCTTCTTCTTCTTCTTCTTTTTCTCTGGGTCCTGCGGTTTCATGTTGGAATAACTTGCTTACTAGCACTTGTTTTCCTGTAGCATGATCAATTGTTAACTGACGGAACTTGAGTGGTTTGTCAGAATGCGTTGACTCAAGGTGCTCTTTAGTGGCGCGGAGTGAGTCAAATTTAGCTTCACAGTGATAACACCTGAAGTCCATCAGCTGAAACAAGGAACAACGAATTCATAACAGAGAAATACTCATGCTATTGTGTATTGTAGGGGAAGGGGTATTCAGTTTGAATGCCACCCTTTGAACTGTTGGCTTCATGATGAAATGCGAAAACACCCCAAAACACGTTAGTAGACTTGAGGAAACACTTGTAGTACCCCTAGAAGCAATTCAACGCTTGAGAGATTTTAGAACACATATATCAACTGTAAACTGGCCAAAACAGTGTTGCAATTGTTCTTTCAAAAAGTGAACAAAGACGTTATCTTTTGTGCCTTGCTTGGCGAAAAAGACAAGGACGTTACCCATGAATACATAGGACAATGAATGGAGTGACTACTGACGTCTGAGCACGGAGCATGGACCTTCTGTTGATAAGAAAGGTGGGAAGAGCAGCTGACTTAATGCGTGAATGTGTTAGACTGTAAAATATGTATAGAAAACGGACGATAATGCTCCCGAAAGGTAAACATCAAGGACATTACCACATCAAATCTAAGAAGACCTGGGACGTTACCTCCCGATCGAAGATTTCATTGCAAGTTTGTGCCACAACGACAGCCTCAGACACCATACAACTTGGTGAGGTATTACCTGACATATGTCTACAACTGCATCGAAGGCTTACAGGGTGTAAAACAGAGTATACTTTGAGAAAAAAGCAGAAAACTTATCGCGTCGTGCCGCACCGGAAGTTTAGAAAAGGATCAAGGACCAGAACTCCAGTACCATAGCTAACAGGGTGTGTATATACCATAAAATACTTTTGCGCTTTGATCGAAGGACCCAAGCGCTTGGAGTGGCGTCGCTTGCTGGCAGATGCGGTGGCATGATAGCCCCTTTCATGAATAATCTGGTGAGTAGACCCAACAATTTATCATAATTATTCTAATGGCCTTCTCTTTTGTCACTTTGATTTCGGGGAAGACGCCTTTAGCCAAGGGTGCTTTAACCACTTATACAGCATGACTTCCCTTCTTTGTCTCTGTTAATCTAGGGAGAAAATATCCAGCGATATTTCTCCGTAGGCCTAAAGTTCGGCCATGACCTAGGCAAAATAACTTGCGCAGCCGCAGAAACAAGAAAATGGAAATCTTTTATGAAATGATTGGGAGCCACGCAAATTTGACCTCTTGATTCCGACCATGAACCCGCTGTTGATAATCTGGAAGGTCGTACCAGAAATGCAGATCTATCTCTGGCCGATTCATAGATTCAACCTACAAACTGCGACCTCATCTGTGATCAGATGGCCAAGCAATGCGTGAAATCTTTTATTCTAAAGCCTTATGGCTCGTTTCGACAAGCATTAAACGGATGAAATTAACCACATGCAGTTTATTCTTCAGAAAAATGCACACACAAAATGGGTTGGGTTCGGTGATTTGTACATAAACGTCTTCCTCACGATAGATTCGCTGATTTGTCTTATGAAGCCGTCATCAACACGAACACAATGATTGCAGAAGCAAACTCTGTACCTACACGACCGAGACACAAGACTGATTATTTCACAGCTGCAATGTGAATAGAGAACAAAGACGTTTTGGGTAAGCTTACTCACGTCAGGTCTTCACTGACAAGCTAGGAACAGACGGAAAATTCCGAACAAAAGTAAATGACGTCAAAGTCTCTTTCGCTTTGCGTGTAACTTTGTCATGACGTCTTTTTGTGACGACAGTATACGCGACAATTTGTTCGCTTCCGGTGTCATTTTAGACTGAAAAGCAACTCAAAAGAAGGAGCTAAGCCTGTGTCTTGAAACAGCTGAAACACTCTTTTGGATTGCCGTTTCAATGTTAACCAAAAAGTTACAGAAAAAAAAAGGTTCAGTTGCGAACTGACAGCGGATTGAGCATTTATTCCTGTTGATGAAGGTACGATTGAAGCTTTATTCTCTCCGTCAACCAACAAGATTAGATTTGTAGCAGACGAAAAACAAAGTGTGCGTTTTTCCTGTCTTGTGAAGGCGATTATGTCGTTATAAGTTATCTGTACGCTGTGAAGACATTTCAAAACAAAATTTAGCTTTGATGCGTCACGGGATATAAGCTTATACGTTTTCATCCATAAATTTTTTTTCATCTCGGCAGGGTGAATGAATTCATGATGTCTTTTCCGGAACTGGACAAAACTGGCCTGAAACAAAATATAGTTCTACAACTTCTAGGCTTGGGTTGATTGCCCATGGTGAATTTCCAATGATTTGTTTCCACATCCCATGACAAATTCTCTTTACTTTGGTCATGCCATATACACGTTACAGCTCCGTCCATCCATGGTATCGCGTGATATTTTGTCTCGACGGGGTGAAAGAATATAATGACGTCATCATATTCATTGACCCAGTCTCGACAAAATATCAGGCGATACCATGGATGGACGGAGCTGTAACTTATACGTATAATAGCTTGCAGTAATTACCCTCTAAACTGAAGTGCGTGTTCCACTTTTGAGTACACGTTCTGTAACCACTAGTGTTTACCATGCGTGCTTCTTTTGTGACTAGAACTATGTACTATGTCACAATGTGTTCAATGCGTTACAGAAAGTGTGTTCAAAAGTGTAACACCTCAGTTTAGAGTGTACGAGAACCTTAGGCCAAAAAAAAAAAAAGGTCTATTTCTGGTCACCCGACCGACCCTAAATTTCGGCGCCAACCCTAAACTTTTTTTTTCCAAACTCAAGATGTAAGATGTCTCAATTCTTCTTTTCTGTTTCATCATGGAAATATCAGACCAGGTAAACAAAGAAAAACATGTCATACTCTTTCAGTCTTTGTCACAGATTTGTAAATGTGTTGAGTGTCTTGTCTCTATGTATAGTGAATCCAGTCTCTTTGCGCCATTTTTAAAGTTAGTTTTATTGGTCTACATTTGAGGTAAAAAAAAAAATAATAAAAAAAAAAATACCTACCTACCTACCCTATTTTGTTTAGCCATGTTACCAGAAACAGACAATTTTTTTTTTGTTGGCCTTACCAGTCTAAGATTTTTTTAAGATTTGGCAGAAAGTATGCGATTTCAGAAGATTCTAATTCTTCTCATTCCGATTTTAGGCCTACATTGACGTTCGGTTTGTAAGTTTGGTTTTAAAGGCCAAAGATCGGATGACAAATTCAAGAGTTAAAATGAATCATTTACTCCTTTTTGCATTGACATGACCCTGAACATGACGTCAAAATTTAATGACCAAGTTTGATGTATTGTTACAATTGCAATGGTTTTTCAACTAAGAACTTTGCAACTGATTTTTTTTCCGATTTTTTATTTTATTTGCTAGTGCTAGTTCTTTGACATTTCTGCAACCAGAGTAGGTTCAATCTGAGGTGATAGCGATTTTGTGTGTGTGAACTCTCACTCTCTCTCTCTCTATATATATATATGTGTGTGTGTGTGTGTGTGTGTGTGTGTGTGTGTGTGTGTGTGTGTGTGTGTGTGTGTGTGTATTCAGTCCGTCTTTTACGTGAGAGAGAGAGAGAGAGAGAGAGAGAGAGAGAGAGAGAGAGAGAGAGAGAGAGAGAGAGAGAGAGAGAGAGATCACTGTCTATGTTAATACGTTTCAGCTTTTGGTTTCTGACTACTTGTTTTTGTTTACGCAGGCTGACATAGCGGTGTGGGCTCCCGGCGCTCTGATAAGCAGTCTGTGCTTTCTCGTTGTTGTCGTCATTTCCTTCTTACCGGAAACCAAAGGGAGAGAACTGCCCAACACAGTAGAAGACATCGAACTTTGGTATCAAGCGGAGGAAGAGAAAGGTGATGGAAATTCAACAGTGACAAAATAATGTCGTCTTTTGAGGCAAGGAAAGAAGTGTTACTGTTGTCCGATGCACGTATATAAGCCTATTATGAACGTGTGAAATTAAAAACCACCCAAAACAGTTTTGGTTAGGTTCAAAGCGTGTTGGAACGAGTATTGATGGGGAATAACTGAGTGAACATCACTCTCCATTAACCAGAATTTTCTCATGAGTTTTGTCCCTTGCTATGGCGAGAAAAAACCCTGTGCAAATTCCACTCAGTTAAAATAGTCATTATTTGATATCCAGATATTGTTTGCTTTATCTTTACTGCAATTATTTACAGCGTCTCATTTCAATTCTTTAGAATTTTCTTCAATGGAAAACAAATCAACTTGAAGTCGAAGTACTGTTTATCTTGTGTTTATAGTAAGCCGGCTTACATGAACGTTTCTAAATGTTGGCATGGTTATCTTATTCTAAATGTGTGTGTGTGTGTGTGTGTGTGTGTGTGTGTGTGTGTGTGTGTGTGTGTGTGTGTGTGTGAGCGTGCGTTCGTGCGTGTTTATGTGTGTTTGTTTGTGCGAAGCTGGCATCTTTAAAACTGATAAATCTGTACTTCTTTAATCAACTATTGGTTTGTGTGCGAATGTGAAATGTGTTGAGTGAGCAATAGACGTTTGTATGTTTTCTGTGAGAACACATTTGGCATTAAAGCAAATAATAACAACCAAGAACATAGGCAGCACACAGACACACACAAACACAAACCCACCGTCACACACGCACGCTGGCACACACACGCACGCTGGCACACACACACACACACACACACATACACACACACACACACACACACACACACAGAGGCTCAGACACAGACAGAAAAACAGACATCCAGAAAGACGGACACAAACATCAACAGAAATGTGACCCTCCACAACAGAATGAGTCGCATGTCACCTTTGCATGATTTTCATATTTGTACATTTTCCTACAGAGTTTTTTATGCTCTATCCAGTGGTGAAAACCGTTTTAGAAAAGAGCGAAAACTGTTTGAGTCATAAGCCTGTGACTAAGGTGACCCTCACACTGTTACCAGACACTCCCCGGACTATTAAGCCTAGCGCAGAACCGCGCGAGGTGACATGCGACTCATTTCGTGGTGGAGGGTCACAAATAATCACAAGTCACACACACCCTCACACACACAGACACACAGGCTCACACACACACAGGCTCACTCACACACACACAGGCACACACACACACACACACACACACACACACACACACACACACACACACACAGAAAAACAGACATCCAGAAAGACGGACACAAGCATGAACAGAAATAATCACAAGTCTCTCTGTTCTTTCTGTCTGAGTTTATTTTCAACGTGAGACAGTTTGAAGTTGGCGGTATATACAAATAACGGAGGTACTGTACACAAGAAGAGAGGATGGAAGTAAATTTCTTTTTTGAATGAAAGAAACGGGAATAACCGCAGCCACACGTTTTCAAGTTTTTGATCAAGCAATTTTCAACAAGCAGGAACGAAAATAAGCAGTATCAAAAGGTACGAAACTTTCAGTAATAACAGGTGAAAAACTTTCAGTAAGGTAAGAATAATAGTTATTATTTACTGTACATCTCTGCAGTCCTTGTGAAAAAGCAAAGGTCACTCAAAACAACCAAGAATAAACGACAGTACAGGATATGCAAACACTGCAAGTTTTTTTTAAAACTTTTAAAAGGATTAAAATAAACGACATGTGTTTTTTCGAAGGTATTAGAATTTCGAATACACTGACCTCAAAGTTTAACATGCAGTGAGTCGTTGGCAGGTTTTGATTGAATAAAAAAAGAAAAGAAGAAATTGAATGAATGTTTTCATCGTCATCAGAAAGTAATACATGTTTCATAATCGTGTGGCGTGAAATTTAGAGAAACAGAAAACTTCCTGTAGATTTTGAAAATACTTCTAATTCGTGGCCGAAGAGACAACTATGAACAGTAAGATAAAAAAAAAGATCATGACAGCTTTGAAGTTGACGACCAGCCAAGATATATGATGGATTCAATAGAAAGAACTGTACTTGAAAAATGCAAATAAGACCATAACCCCTGGCCATGGTTTTACACAACTGCAGTCTCACAAATTCATTTAGATTTTAGCAGCAGCTACGAAGCATTAACATATTTTGTTCCACATGTTTCATTACCCTGGATTCCGACATTGGGAGGGATCCATGCCAAAACTATTTGAAGCCGTATGACATATTCAAAAATAACTAACACCAAAACCAATTGGAATTTATTCCCCTTAAAAGTGACATGACCTAAGTGGATACTACGGTGACAGCTTCTGACGGGTTTCAGCTTTGTATAGGATGTCACTTTTATTCAAAGAGTCTTTTACATTGATATTCTTCCAAGTTTTCTGATGGAAAACCTTATCCAGAAGAAACTGACAGCTAGCACCGAGGATGTCGCACGCTGAAGCTCGTTAATCACCGCGTTCCATATAATTATTAATTTTCCTTTTGAGATGCCTTCTATCTCGTATAAGCTAGCGTGCAAAAAAACAGAGCTCACCAAGTTTTCGTATACGCTTTGAACATGATTCTGTTTGAATGCGCGAAGCAGCCGTGCCAAAATTCAAGACCGATTTGTGAAACTGCACCTTCTGTAATTCCACGACAAGGATTGTGACGTAAGCTACATAATTATGTCATCAACAGGAATGATTGGTATTGCGCCACATGCAATGATGTGTCATCTTAATGAGCAAGATACCTTTTGAAACAATTATAAATTTTATCATATTTCACACTGGATTAATACACATCAAGTGTTTTGACACCCATCTATTGCAACCTAGTTGCACTTAAAAGAATTGGCTTAGGGGAAGGTTGTTTTATGCTGATAACTAGTTTGTTTTCTTGCAGCGAAGAAGTTTCATTTTGTGCTTGGTAGGTGTTCTCTCTTTAGCAAATCGTCGGGCCTAATTAGAGCGAATTAGCTTTGATTAACATTCAGCAAATATTAGAAACAGAAACATTCACAATTGTACAATATAAGCGTCAAATTTAAAGTGAACGCTGCCAGAAGTGTACAAAAGTGAAAAAGCCTAACGGTTTTGTGGTTTGTGCCCCCGCAACTTTTTTTGACACGTGCAAGCTATACACAGAGGGTAAATATGGAGAATGAAATTATTTTGAGCGCTCTAGCACCGTTAGTTTGTCAGAACCGGAGGTGGTCCATACCAGGCAACCTTCCCCTACTAATGCAAACTCTGGGTGATAACGCTAATTTGTTTGCCTATCATGGAAATGACATAGACCATCGAGAAAATAGGAAACAATATGCGTTACTGATTAAACAACAAATGATCTCAACGAAAACAAAATCTTATTCTGGTGTGGTATTTAAACTCAGCAGAATAACAGGGAACCCAACCCTTATTCGTATAAAATTTTGTAAGATTCTTCGGACTTGCTAATATCTAAAAAGAGAACACACTTGTACGTTGATTTTTTTAACAAATGCTTGAATATGTTGCCGGTATAGCTAACTGCAAACAGCAGCAAAAAGAAATTAGAAAAAAAAACTAACAACAACAAATAATCACAAACGAAGCACGAGGTATTCTGCATGACCACACACAACATTAACCAAAACTAACACAAAGGAAACCAAGACACACTGTTTACGCGATAGATTGCGAAACAACAAAACAAAAAAACATTCCGATTAAGGGAAATAACTGACAATGCTGATGTCGAAAGAAGGCTACAGACGTTAGATAGATATGACAGAACGGAAGTGTATCTATCTTTTCCCTCATGTTGTCTTTCACTCTCTCTTGCTATCCCTCGCTCTTACTGCAACTGGCCCCTCCTCCCCTCTCAGCCCACAGCTTTATCCTATAATTATGTTACACATACGCACATACTCACCGCAGCCATAAGACACATGTCCAGTAATGATTTTATGCTACCTTAACAATCACTTTAAAACTTAAAATTTGTGAGGAAAACAGATGGGGATGGGGGTAATGGTGCGTGTGACAACCGCTGATAAAACTCTCAAAGAACTCCCATTGGGAGTATTTCTGAAAGATATCAAATTACTCTTTGATATAGAAATGTGTTGTTGTTAATTAGTATTCATATGTGTATATATTAGGCATGCTGCAGTTCACCAATACATGCACATACACAGACACGCACTCTATTTTCGCCACCTCCTCGCGGCGCGCACACACAGTCTCACACTCTCCCAATCCCCCCCCCCCCCACAAACACACACACACGAACATACCTATCTAAACCTTTCTGCCGCCCCCCCTTCTCTCTCTCTCTCTCTGATAGGTCAGGTATAATGGTAAATAGAAAGCAACCATTACAGAATTAGGTAATGCAAAATTCATGGGACGATCTCGTTTTCGGGCGATACTCAATCAAATTTACCAATCGCTTTCTATTGCTTTGGCGAGACCGACACCGTACAAGAGCTGAGTGAATATTTTCCCATCGCTTTCATCTCTACACGTTATCTTGGTTTATTCATACGCCGCCGCTATATACAAACGTCCGATCATTACAATTATCATGAAATACTACGCTAGTGGTGACTTTACCCTCTAGGTTATATTGCGCTTTTGACTCTGCAGTAGAGAGGTACTTATCACAAGACTCGGACTTTTTCAGTGACATGCAAGAACAAGTCATTTTTTTCCCGTCTCAGTGTAGACTGATTATGAGCTTAAGATTTGCATTGGCACAAAAAGTAGGTCACTCAGAGAATTCAGAATCGTTTTAATCGCTTTGGTCAATATGTAAGTTATTTACAAAATCAAATTTTGTAAAGCTAGCTTACGACCAGTATTTCAGGTTTAGAAAGGAAAATTAACTGATACGAAGACGGTGATATTGAGTACATGTAATTTTGATACAGTAATAGTTATAGACATTATCAAAGTTTTCTTGTCTTGTTATCACAAACATTTTAGCTATATTATTTAACACTATAACTTATCTTACAGCTTGTGTCTTTTCTAGCCTTCAAGAAAGGACGTTGATATATACTGTTTATTTACTATCCTGCAGCAGCTATTATGTACGCGATTTTTTCTTAATATCTAAACTAGTAAAAAAACCAAAAACATACCATTATTTGTGTGTGGAACAAAAAAACATCTTTACATGGGATAACGTACAGAAAATGCGGAATGTTTAGAGGTGTTAGCTGTGGTTTTTGGCATGGATTATAAATCTGATTCCAGAGAAGTGCAAAAGAAAGGCCATTTAAGAAAGAATGTCCACATTATATTTCCTATACGTGGAACGTCATCACGGTGCATTGTTCATGCCTTTGCATTTCAACACATATTCCAACAATGCCCACCGTAACGTCTTTTCAAAGTGTGGTGTATAGGTATATTCCTTCCCGTATATAGCTTATACATCTCCACGCGCCAAGGAATAAGAGTTTCCTTCCACCTGGAAACATACCAACAATCCACAGTCCTGCTGCATTCTGTGCGGAGCGGACTTTTTTTTTGCTGAAGTAATTTCTTCACTGACACCTTTGTCAATGTGATTTTTTTGTGTGTGCACAAAAAGCAGCCAGGCTGTACAATTTTTGGAATGGGTTCTAGCTGAGGGACAGGGCTAACACCCCCAAAAAGTGAAAAACCTGAAAGGCCAGGGTCCACGGCGGCGTCCCCCCCCCAGAAGCGGAGGCTTTTTTTTGGTGGTATTATCTTGTAGGGACAAAGAACAAAGTTTTACTTTAAGAAACCGGATTTTCCGGTTTTAAAAGTTTTCAAAAACCAGATTTCCGGCGAGAACCGGAAAGGTGTTAGCCCTGGAGGGATGTTCTTATTCCTTATATACGCCTTCTTAGATCTGAGGTACTGCACATCAACGTGTAAACGAGAAGGAATGTGACTTTTGAGGAGTTTGCCACTGCGTCCAAAAGAAACGGTACCACTTTTAATTCGTTTTAACTGCTTATATGTTTGTTGACTATTGTAAACAACCCAGAGTGTTTCTCTTTCTTTATTTCTTGACTTTCGTTGACCCTATATCTACGATGACTAAACCGTAATATCAACTAGCTCGAAAATAAAATTGCATCGACAATAACAGAGCAAACAGCTTTTGTTGTGTGGGTACGTTTCTTTTGGACGCGTGTGATTGCTTTATTACTAAGGACAATTCTCGGACTAAACCTACCACGGATAATGAGGATAATAAAAAAACAATTAAACTAAAGTGGATAATTATAAGTTCTTGCGTATACATGTGCATGTGTTGTAAAGGCATGGAACATGGACATCGTTAATACATCATTACAAGATCAGTCTCTGTCATGCAAATCAATTTACCTCATTGTTTTTAAAAAGTGATAATTTCCCGCACATTTCCCTCGCACACCAATTAATGATTTAGATCAAAAACGATAACTATAATGAAAGACGTACGAATTGTTGGATAACCATGAACACGAGAAAAACACTTTCCTCCTTCAAACAACATTCCGACATGTTAAAGTGTATATATAATCAATTAATATGTAAACAGATACAAGATGGATTGGAAAATGTGGACAGACCCACAACGTTCTGGAAACAGGTTTTTCAAAGAAACGGGAACACACGTACACGTATCAACACACACACACACACACACACACACACACACACACACACACACACACACACACACACACAAACGCACACACGCACACACACACACACACAAACACACACAGGTCTTGAAGCGTTTCATCGCCGAAGACTTGAAGTGGGCTTTGGACAGGATTGAACCACACTTTCAGCCCAAACGTCACAGACAGAATCACATCACATCAGAAAGAATCACGTCATTTCAGAAAGAATCACATCATATCACAGAGTTCGCAATATACACAGGAAAACGAACGTCGTGGACACGGACAGAAGAAGGACTATGTACAACTTTATATGCATTTCAACTCCTTGCGGTGTATTACATGTGCCTACAGATGCCAACAAGCGACTCTGCTTGCAGGCTTAGGCTCAAGCCTTATTCACGCTCTTATTGAACTCAAACACTTCATCGCCCGCAACACTCTCCTAACACTCGTCCAATCATCTTTGACGCTTTTCGTTCGGCCACGTGACTGAAAATTGCACATGACATCAAACACATCTGATGAACAACGCAAGTCCTTAAGTGTCTGAGGTTCATCGTCATCGATCATTGAAGTTAAATGCCATGGATACAGAATCACTACTGATCGGATAAGTTAAGTAAGAACCTATTTATATTTTACTGTGCTTACTGACTGGTTAAAAAAATCAATAAAAAAAATCAACGTGTGAGTAATAGTAGTGCAGGAATCACGAATTTACCCTGTATGCTTTTGCTCTGTGCTTGCAGTCGTACTCTACACAACATTTTCGAGTTATTATATTGATCTTATTAATGTTTGCCTGAAAGCGGTAAAATCAAAAGTTTTATCGCTACAGTACAGCACATGCAAAATAATTATCTAAGTTTTGCACCAGGGAACAGGCAGGCTGTTTGACCTTTTCAATTATGTCTGGGAAAGGTTGTCGGCCTTTGAACCTGTAACGTTCGTTTCAACCTATAACGTTCGTTTCATACTAAATTCTTTGGTTTTAGTGTCACACATAATATTCACAATGTTTTGGCCTGAGAACGAACAAGAAACAGCGTATCTTTCCTTGCCATGATGGAGAGCTTCCACTTGTCAGTTGTACTGCCAAAGACAGTTTTTGAACCGGTAATTACTCAGTGTGTACATCTTGCAAGTATCACCACGTACCGTCTGCACTGCTAATACTGTATACATTAGCTGTGCGGAGACGGGGCGACTCCTTTGACTCAGTGTCCATCATCCCACATGATCATAAAGGGCAGAATATACCTGCGCAGTTTCAGCGGCACAGACGACGCACTGCATATTATTGATGCTGCGATAGGGATTATGACGAGTACTTGGCCTGTTTTCCTTTCACGCAACGTGTAGCGGGCTGGGATAATCGGCAGTACGTCGTCTGTCCTGCTGAAGTTACATAGGTGAGCGCCAGGCCTAACATTTTACATAAGCTACATCACAATCAGACTACAGACCAAGCTGTGACGCTGAACGCCTTGATTTTGCTATTTACCAACACAATACGCGTTTTCTAAAACATGAATCCAAACATCACTCCATTCTTACGGTTTGTTCCAAGGAATGGAGGGTGAAAATACTTGAGAAAACAGGTTCAACCGTACTGTCCACTGTATTCCTAAAAATATTTGGATTATTCTGCATTGCTTGTACAGTTTTTTTCTCTCTATTATACACTAAAGTTCCAATCATAAAGTCATTAAACATGGTGTTGCAACCATAATCTGTTGTTTTCGTCCGCGTGATACACTCACAGCACGTCACAAATCACGCTTTGGTGATCTTAGCCTGAAAAGGAAAATGGCCGCCGCAACGAATTTTGGTTTGAGGACGTCAAGCGAAAACAACAAAAGGTAATGTAGTTGCTACTGTAATTACGTATGGCACCTTCTGCATTCTATCCGATACAACTCAATTTCTGCTTGACCAACAATCTTCTATGCATCTTTAAATGATTATTCGTTTGCATTGTAATCAAAATTCGCTCAAGTCATAACCAAACATGCAACATATAAAAACAGTACAAAGACGCATCAGGCCTTCTGTTTCTCCCTACGGCAACTTTTCAGAAAAAGTTTGTCTGATGTATTAATTTCATCTTGATATTAATTGTTACGGAAATCATCTTCTTGGTGTGAAGCAGACAGGAATCCATTGCCACAACCTGAATCAAAGTTCTGACAAATTAAGGAAACTACAACATTTGATTACATCCTGCACCAAACCTGCATAACGAGTGACATGATGACATGTTTTCATCTAGAACAAATTGATGTCAGCTTTTAAAGAACTACTAATATTCTTTTCCACTGAGATTAGTGCAGTCGGAAGCCGCTATGAGTTTACAGATTTTAAAGCTACGTTATTCAAGCTTCTTGATACGAGTACAAAACAAACATATGCAGGTTTTAAATAGGGCAAAAATACGGCTACTACTGTAATTATTTCAGCTTAAAAGCCACTGAACGACTCCCTGAACCTAATATTTCACCTTCTAAATTTAACCTCGAAATGGGTTGTGATGGAAGCATCACCACGAACGCACGTAATCTTTGTAGTGAAAGCTTTTACAAATGTTCTTACGATAAAACGCTTTCACAAATCAAACATAAGTTATTGAAACACAATTAGTCCTTAGCAATAAGTTGAACATTGTTTGAGAGCTACAACAATAGGTGTAAAAATATTTGATACGTATTACATGACGATCGAACCCTCTTTGTCTAAGGACCTTCAGGATCGAGTTGTGGTGAAGAAACAATATACCATAGACACGCACTCATGGAACATCTGAAGGGTTACATAGCCACACATTGGGAACCGTTCTTCCCGTTTTACCCAGAACACATTTGAGTCTCTGCTGAGAGGAAACCGCACGCTTACCTCCCTGATCACGCAGTTACATGAACACCCTGACACTGGAGTTTATCACACACTCAAAACTGTACACCTAAATTCCTTAGACTGCCATTTTCAACGTCTTCAGAGAGTTGTTTTCTTATGTGTGGCATCTTCTGATTGCAACGTTGACAATCAGAAAGCGTCAACATCCAGACATTCACGAGATCATAATGCCCGGATAGTGAAGATTCCACACCTTGTTGACAACATCATGTTAAGTGTTTCTTATGATCGAGCACGCCACCTGTCTGTACGATCGGCTTAATTTTCCTTCTCGGCCAGCCCAAGCTTTGAGGTGGGCAGAGGACGCGTCAACAGATTGCAGGCTGGCCTGCACAAGGCAGCCCGCGTCCCTGGTGAACAGTACTTTCCTGAGAACTTGGCAGCCAGAAGTGACTTTCATTAAGGAGTGTTTTCTTTGTCTACACAGAGTCATTTTCGTGCCATTCTACCCCAGCATAAAACAGAGCCAGGTGATTTCGGCTGCTGCTGAATTTTGCTCCTGCAAGGGCTATATACCATTTCAGAAAACCCTTGAGCTCTGTGCAACTTTTTGACCGCACAACTATTTATCAGTTTAGCGAGATATTGCTCGCGTCATGATGATTGCAGACTGGCATGTCGAGACACTTAGTCGGATGGACAAAGCTTTTTCGCCAGCAAAAACTCCTATTTGAGGAACTGTATTTTACACTCAAATTCAAAGTTTCTTGTCTGAAATTCATCCTCATGTTTCGAGCATTAGGTAGTGGATTTTTGAGCCCATAGACGTGGAACTTATACAGAGCTTCCACGTTTGAATCTTGGGTGATACTTAGTAATGTAGACTTGTATGCTGGCCTTGTGCATCGCTTTCTCACAACGGGTGCATAGTTGTGGCAGCAGATCTTCCCCGGATAGCCCAAGCAGTGGAGGGCGTAGGATTCGGGTGGGTGAATACTTCATGTCATAGCTGAACGATTTTGTTGGGAAAATCGCTTGAACATCGTCCTCAGCTCTGACAGGCAAGGAGGCAACAAGGTTTACGAAAAAATCCACAACTGCACAATCTTGTCCAGGTTTTGTTTTCCCCTAACATTCCGTCTGCTATAACTGGCTGTCACTGCCTACATTGGGACCCGTCAGGTTGGGGCTAGGACCACCTTCAGGGGTGTTGTAGTAGTGGGTAGCCACATTGCTGAAGCCACCGAAGGACGCCTGCGTTTGGAAAGGCCTGCGTTGCCGTGCCGCTCCTGAGCCTTGGAAGCGACGCAAACCGGTGAACTCGGAAAGAGGCCTGGGACCGCTGGAGGCTGAGGGTGTGATGTGTCCACCGCTGCTAGGCCGGTACTCCATCTCTGGTTGCAGCTGGGACCTCAGTGCCCGCGCGATCAACTCAGGCAATGTATCTAGGTGAATCTGAACGCAGATGGCATACACAAGTACACAGGTGAGTTTATAGAACATTTAATTGTAGTCCAAACGTAACATTCACCAGAACCTCGACCTATCCGGCTTTAAAGTGGTGGAACAAGATACACAACAAAAATTGATGATGATAGATGGTCACAATTCTCTGGATGCTGCTTCTTATATAACTGCAGAAAGAGAAATGATCAAGGCAAAGGAACAGCGTCACAAAAATGAAGACCGTGGACGTGACTATGAACATGTTCCTTCTCGTCCAGCCTAGAACAAATGAACAAATTACAGATGCAATCATATAGTTGACAACAGGCTTATCCAGCCTACAAGCCGAGAAAATTATGATATGACATGATGAAATCTTCACCTCAAATTCTATCAGAAAGTTGAATCATTAGGCTTTATGCATCCGGAATTGTTCCATCTTCAAAATTGAGTTTTGCTTACAATGCTTACAAAAACGTTTGAAACTGGAGGTTAGAAGAAGATAAATAAATACGGCCATTGGAAGGTGTAACGCTGGAAATCTTCCATTGCAATACTATGACCGCTTTCGAATTTTTACAGACATTTAAAGAAAACTGCAGTCCTGATGTTTGAAACTGACTCAAATGATTGACCTGTTTCATGGCTGTGTTGTCACCTGATAATGAATTTAATAAATACATGTATGTTTCAACAAAGTTTTAAAGCATCTTAATTCCCTTTCAACATAACAATTTATACAAACCAAAAAGAATAAAAGAAAACAGCAAGTATATATACCTGTTGCTGCTTTCAAGTAATTCTAAATGATACACTTCGCATATATATGTTTTTATAGTGCCAGCAAACAGCTTCTCCTGTGCATGACTTGGACATACTAAGTGTACCAGAAAATGTCCGTTAAGTTTCTCTTCTGATGTGACTGGATAACAATAACACACATTTACTATCCATTTAGATAGAAAATACATCCAAATAGAAATTTGTTTTTAGGACATCTAAGCCTGCCTGTCAACTACATTTGGATTTCAAACGAACGCAATAACGTAAACTCTTTCTCTCTCTCTCCTTTTAGTGGCGTACCTGTAACGTGGCCAGCTTGTCTTCGATTTTGTTGACCCGTTTCTCCAGTGCTGTCTGGTTGCTGTGCATGTCTGTAACCATCTCCTGGATGTTGGTTTGCGTCTGCACGTGAAATACGAACACAAACATGAGCAAAACACTCGCCTAGCCCAGTTCCTTTGATACAGTACCATATCAGAAGAACACTGTCATTCCCACATGAAGAATACACCCATCCCAGTTACCATGATGCGGTACAATATCAGAAGAATACAGTCACTCCTACGCTAATAATTAAATAAATTAGTATGTGTTCCAGTCCGTGAAAAAGACGTTCCCTCCCATATTCTGCCACCCCACAAGTCGTCCTTTTTCTGATAGCAGAGCCTGAGCAGTGTAAGGGTTGTCAGCCAGAAGCCACTGCAGCCTTCATGCAGTCACCATTTGCAGGCCAGAAGCCGAGACCTGTCGAGAGCATAGAAAGCATCTGGACTCAAAGACAGACAAAGCAGTCATCTTGCAGGTCATTGCCGGACCTCCGAGCACGGTCAAAACTGAAAAGGCAATATTGTCATGGCCCTCTGATGAGCTCGCCCGACTCAGAAGCTAACTGTGTGAGGGTAGGGAAGAGGGATGGTTTAAATACAAATGTGTGATGAAGAGTTAAGTGAAGGAAGGCGTGTTTATTTAAAGGTTTATATCGCTAATCACGAACTTGGGACACTGAACTAAGCACAGTAGAGGAGTACATCTCATTTGCCTTGTTTCTTTTATTCATTTTTACGCCAGGTCTCGATTCGTGTATCGTTTTTTGGTTTCAATTTCTTCTTTTCTATTCCTTTTTTACTTGTCCCCCCCCCCCCCCCCCCCCATGTAATTGCTGACGAAAGCCTTTTGGTTGAAAGGTTCAGCGTATGTCAACTATCAGCTATTCCCAACCGTAAATATGAGTCTAGCTTGTCGTTTGCCTATTTTCTTTTCTTGAGTGTATACATTTTAGAAGTCAGTTTCATGCTTGTAATACGGTTAGGAACACAACCTGAATTTTCTTGAAATAAAAAAAAACCCTACCTCGATGCTGTTAGATATTTCCTAAAAGTAATACCAAATTACAAAACAATTCAGTAACTATACTCAGTACTATGCAGTCAGAGAACAACCAGCGTGTGCGTGCATAACATTTTTTTCCAGGAGGAAGCAGACCGTGACAATTTACACGAAGGTTTACTCAAATAAGTTTTCTACTGTCGGTGTATTTTTCGTATTCTTTTGGATTGACAGACATAGCCAATTCTCGCTTTGATTTGTCAATTAATGATTGCATTACAACCAAAAGTATATTCCACAAGTTAGGATTAATTTGTGTTGAATACCTGTAGGTTGTAACTATGACTGTTTCTGGAGACATTAATGAACAAAAACATTGCCAACTCTCCAACTTCAACGAAATTCAAAGGAAAATTGCATTCTTGTTCGCAAAGTTATATTTTTTAAAGTTTCTGAAGATTCCTTAGACATAATTTAAATTGACGGTGTCCCAAGTTCAATGATACCAATTAGGATGTGGATATAACGGGATAGTCTGATGGTCAGACTTCAGTTGTGAATAAAGCAGGGAAGGGATGCGAAATACCAGGGTCGAGTGCTAACACAATCTTAAAGCGGTGAAGTGTGTGACAGCATTTGTTCTCGGGTGGAAAGGTGTCAGGGTGTCATCTAGACAAGAAAAAGAAGGGATAATTTGAAAGTGAACATGTAGAAGATAAAAATGAAGCGAAAACGCAAAATTAAATGTATTTTATGCGGGCTGCGAGCGAGTGGGTGGGTGAGTGAGTGAGTGAGTGAGTGAGTGAGTGAGTGAGTGAGTGTGTGTGTGTGTGTGTGTGTGTGTGTGTGTGTGTGTGTGTGTGTGTGTGTGTGTGTGTGTGTGTGTGTGTGTGTGTTTGTGCGCGCGAGCTCGTGTGTGTGTGTGTGTGAAAGTTAGAATGAGAAGTTAAATTGCAACAATATTCATTCTGTGTACACTAGCAGACATTTCCAATACCTACCTTAAACCTACATGGTTCAACTAACAACATAAAATGGTAACCTATTCTCTAAGCAAGCTCCTCTAAATTATATTTCTACCCTAAAACATAAAACCAAAAGGTATCAATATCTTTGTTATTGTTTGTAGGTTCGCTAATACAGTTTGTGATCACTGTAAACTTATGCAAATGGGAAGTTAAGCATTCAAATATATTGAGGTATGACAAACCACAATTTCTTACAAATCTGATTGCATTCTTTTCAGTACCAAAAACTGCACAGGCAACTTTCTGTCCGATATTAACAAAAAACACAAAACCACGTCTACTTGAAACCCACAATTTCAAAATAATACACCATCAAACAGCCGGCCCCATTCTATGGCACAACAATGTTTTGCATGCATTTAGTACCTAATATTTGAGCTACAAGACTATGTTAATATGATTTTGTTGTTAAGTTTAGTTCTTAACTCTGAATCACTTAAACGGAAAAGCACAAGGTTAGTAACGCGAAGCAAGTGTTAGATTTAGATTAAGCAGCGTTACATTCTAGTGAAACTAACATTTAAGATGATTATGAAGTGACCGGAAGCCTGGCAACATTATAGCTTTTTGATGTCTTTGCCTTATTTCATAAACAATCTAGTATTAACATTCGTATTTTAATTAGGCAAAAGGAGTCATCGTCAAAAAGTAGTTTTTGACAAAATGATGCATTCAGAAATTGAAAATTACAAAGGATTTAAAGACAATCAAAGGTAAGATTCAAAGGTACAAACACTAAAACAGAGCGTAGTTGAATCTATACATTGGCTTGCAGAAAATGGGCTTTAAAAAAGTCTTTTTAATGTTGCTTTTAAAACAGGTTTTTATCTCTTTAGCTATGACAAAACTTCAACTTTCAAATCAAGAATTTGCATAAAAAAAGAAAAATAAGAAAAAAATCCCTTTTGTCAAGCACAATGATGAAACACTGATTTTCACTTAGTTAAACAATATTTTCCTCATCAGACGGAGAAAGATTTTTTTTAAATGCACATTTTTCTGCTTGTCTGCAAACTAAAACCACTAGCGGGTTCTACTACTGAACTGATAATAAGACAATAAAATGTACTCCAACTGTGCTAGAGTGGTGCACACCCACAGCTATACTGTGTCCCCTTTCTCAGACGAAACCTTTTTCTTTTGTACCGATCGTACCAAGTTAATACAAACACTAGTTTTGTTACACATCTTCCTTTTACCCTAAAATCCCCAAAAGCATCACGAGAAAGCAAGGAGAAATTCAATTTCCAGGCCCGTGTCGTTGGCGACTATGATCAAGGACAGAAAAGCTCACAAGACAACAAAGATCACATCACCAACAGTCACTGGTCAGCTACAACAGAAGCTACCACATAATTTACCAGACACACAAGAGTGAGTATGTTAGACATGACATAATGCCACTAGCATGCAAGTAGACGTCCATCGACGTCAGTAGCAACAGAGCATCATGTCAAGAAGCCTTTGTCCAGCCACAAATTACAAAAAGAATTCTGATAGTTTTCAGCATACACTGGGGAAAAAAAGTTATAGCAAAGGCATGATGCAAAGTTGCATGTTAACCACAAAACTACCGAGTTTACACAGCCTGAAAACTTCCAACAAACAGACACAGAGTGAGTAATGAGAGACTGAACCAGGAGCAGAACTAATGCATTGAACGGCAAATTCACTTCTACTCACGACAGACAACCGATTTGCATACAGCTAGAGCAACCACAGTTACCCTTACGAATGGGTAACAATAAATCTCGATTAAAAGGGATTAAAACTGATTCAACATGCATTTTGTATCACACTAAAATGTGTTCGTGGAGTATAGCCATAATCTCTTACTCTGGGATTTTTAGTTTTTTTTGCAACTGTCTACATTAGACTTTTCTGTTGGACAGGAATAGCACGCAAGCCTTATACGATCCTAAGTGTGCTATAACAATAATTTACATACGCTATGCAAATCGGTTGTCAGCAAGAACCAATCAGAGACAAAAACTGGAGGGATGGAAACGAATGGAAGCAAAGGAAAGAGGAAGAGGTGTGACATATAACGCTGTAGCTTCTGGCGGGCGTGGAGCGGGGGGTACCTGTTGGTACACCACGTGTGGTATGGAGATGTATACACTGGGCATCCGGTGCAAACCCGCCATCCCCATGTTCTACAAAAAGGAAAGGAAACGACGTGTTGTCTGGTCAGCTTCTATTTCAACCTGTGGATGTTTTGGTGTTGTTTATGCTATGCTGACTTTGGTTCATGTCAAGTAGCTTCTGCATAAACTGTCTTCCTTTTGTACTCAAACAAAATCTGTGGCTTTTACTGTCAGCTGCATTCCCAGCATGTGTATGGATACATATAATTGCTGTTAACGTGTGTTGATGTCAAGTTATTTCTCAGTACATTCGAATAGTTGATGTTTTTTTTCTTGGTATATATATCATTGGTGTTGAAGTTTGGTAGCTTTTGCTAAAACGTTTTAAACTTCAAAATCAAAATATTTTTTTTTCAGATTCTATTTCCACCTGCAGATGGTTTTTTTGCTGTATACATAACTTCTGCCAAGAAAGGAACTAAATTGAATTGGTCCCAAAGCGCCAAATAGGTTGAAGAAACATGAAAATCCAACAACAACCCCATGTTATTTCTGTAATAATGATTACTGATCTGTAGGTTCAACATACTTTTGTTTCCAGTTTTGTTGTTGTTATTTATTCTGTTGCTTTGGACTTTCAGCAACTTGAAGCTGGAACCCTCTATAAAATTATCATCTTTAATCTGTGCTGACAAATACGAAGTGTCCTTTTTAACACCAAAGGTTTGCGCCAATGTAGGACTTCTCACAAGCCAGTCAAAAAAGCTAATTTAACTAACCTTGAAACGTTTTAAACTTGCACCATATAAAAATGATTTAAACATTTCAAATGCAAATCACTGGAAACGAATTGGCAACACTCTACAGAATTTTGAAGGTAGCCTTATTTTGTGTCTATTGATTTTTTTCAGCTTTCTCTTTGATTTTATATAATTGAAATGAGTTGCAAATTGTAAAGGAGCAAAGACATGTTTTTTTTGTCATCGGAAGTAAAATGTTTTCATGTCAGATTTTCATACGACAATCTTCATATGACATTTGCCTTGTGTTTCATTAATAGAATGCAACACCAATGTTCCAAGCATGCTATGGACAGAGATTTAAACATTAACGTTTGAAAATGTGTTGATACACCAGATTAAAATTTAATCTCATCAAACTTATCTGAAGTTTTGAATTTCAAATGAATCTGAAGTTTTTTCGTCTTGAACAATGTCCTGTTTGAAGCGAGTTAGAATAAAAGCAACGTATTCATTGCGCTAAAAACGAACTTTTCTCGTGTCTGATGGGTCAAAGGTGTAGCGAAAACAAACAAAAAAGCCTTTTAGCTGAGAGCATTGAAATAATGTTCTTAATTCCAATAAACAAATGCAAAAACATATCATTTACTTCGACAAAACAAAAAAATTCGGTCAAAAACAAAAAAGTAATGTTATTTCAAAAGAAAGAACCTGGAAAAGGCTATGTTTTTCTTGGTATGTAATAAGTGACAGGGAGTTTCCATTCTGAGATTTGTTTTGAGTTAAAAGGGTTCGGGTAAGTATCTCGGTATTCTGCCAAATATATCTGTAAAATTAGGCGAAACGTCTAAACAACATGAACTGTAAAGATAAAAGACCTGTTAACATTTGTATTATTAGCCATAGCCCCAGACAACAGTCCTTTCCTTTCCTTGCGTTAGTTGTGCACATCCTACTCGATATTCAGTCAGAAGTTTTAGGCCATGATTTATTTTTTCCAGTTTTCAAACTTGAAAATCAAACCAGAATCAATCTCTTAATAAAACAAATTGACAGACATACATGTCAAGAACATGAAGTCTGGCAGAGTTCTGCCAATGTTACAATATCAATTTATATATAAGCAAATTCTTGGATAAGAGTTTCAGTGTTTTGTCTGGAAAATACAAACCAAAATTGGGAACAATTGTTTACTGCTCAAAGCGTGTACAAAATTAAACAAATGAAATCCACAAAACATCAAATGAATGATTTTTTCCTTGTGCTTGCTGTGGTAAGAAAAACACGAACATTTCCTTAAATGCACTTGGGAGTTTCCACAAAAAGCAACATAAAAAGAATAATTATGCTCGATTTCTTTTTTTCCACAGAGATTGTAATCCTCGTTTGATTCTATAAAATTGTTTCTGCAAAATTATCCTTTCAGTAGACCTATGAATCAAATTCTTCTGAAAGCATCTACCAGCTAATTTTGAACGCAGATAATTTTTTTTCTGACCAGAATCAATGGGAAATCTCCAACCTTTACAGTTACACGACTATGTTCTGTATCCCCTTAAAGTCCAGGAAATCGTGCCAGTAAAGGTACAGCGGTGCAAAATGAATCAGAGTGCATTTAAGGATTAGTCGGGAAGGAGATAAAAAGAATGAAAACTCCCTGCTAGTGTCTGCATGGTCTGAATTCAGTGAATAGTAAAACATCTTGTACTCGTTTGTCTCTCGTTTGTGGTATGCATGGGCATTGGTTTTAGTCGCACTAACACAAAAATGGTGCAAAAATGTGCATGATATAAAGTTAAAAGGATGTCTTTGCTGAATCATCCTTTAATATTCCAAACATGTTAATGCCAAAAAAATAACAATTTATACACACCGTTTATTCAAATTCTCGACAATATTTAACGTTGCACTGTGACAAATGGTCGACAATGCTCAATGAAATCTTAAAAAAAAGAAGAAGCCGGGATTATATAACTTTCATGTATGAAAGCACTTGCAGATAACGATTGCAACCCCTGACAAAAAAATATGTTGCCAAGCTTCTGTATTTTCCCCCTCCCACCAAACGAAGAGACGAGACGAGAAACGGGTTTGTGCTGAGGAGGGTCAAGGTTCAAAGAACTACACAAGGGTAAAAACCAATGAACCGGAAGTACATGCTCTGACCTTTGCCATGTCCACCAGGGTGCTCTGGTTCTCCATCAACTTCCGCTGGTCCATCTTGACTCGACGCAAGCTTGGGGTGGGAGAGAACACAAGCATTTTCACATACAGAGTAAATTTTGACTTAATAGACGATGTTCAGAAAATAACTCCTATATCATTAACACTGTCTGTGCCTTAATTTGGACGCTAGACCTTTGCATTCATGAACAACCTTTCAATTTCAATGCCTACTATTAGCTACCGTGCATATAGTAAGATAATCATATAACGCATTCTCAGTTTCTCCGTAACTCTTTTAAATAGAAAAATTCTGGAAATAAACCTGTCGGGTTTGTTTAGGTTGTGAAAGGGTGAATACTCTTGCTTTTAACGAGTCAAACTTTTCCACGTTACATTTTAAGGACAGTCACTAGTGAGGGGTGTGTCTGAAAAACATGGACAAGGGGCACGCGTAGAAAGTTTCCTCACAAGAATCAAGAGTATACAGTCTTTCATCACAACCTATACAAACCCGACAGAGTTATTTCCGGAATTCTTCTATTTGGAAGAGTTTCAGAGAAATTGAGAATGCGCTATATGATTATCTTACTGTATGCACGGTAGATAATTGTAGGCATTGAACTCGGAAGGGCGATCATGTGAAGGTCTAGGGTCCAAATGAAGGCACAGAATCAATGATATATACTGTTCAAAAAAAGAAACGCATAGCTTGTAATATTTGGTTAATTTAGTTATATGGCTACAAGGATATCCACCAAACTGCAGAAAATGTTTATCTGGTCGTCGACCTTTCGTCCATTGCCACAAGTGAGCTCTGCACGTGACGCATGCGTTATCAGTGGCTACAATGTCAAAATTGCTCATTTGGCATGACCACTCGTCATGCTTCAGTGTAATCTCGTGAAACTCGGGGAATATTGAGCTCTCACCATGTCTTCCAAAACCCATAAAAGCGGATTGTTCGCCACAAAGAAATCAGACGACAATTCAGCGACGAAAGATGGCCCGATTGAGCAGAGAAGACCGCCAAATTGCATTGGGTCGTTTACAAGCAGGCCAAAGTCAAAGTGCAATCGCCAGGCACTTCCACGTGTCCCAGAGCACCATCAGTAGACTGTGGGTCAGGTTTCAAGCCACTGGCTCCGTTGCTGACTTGCCACGAGCGGGAAGACCAAGGGCGACAACTGCTGCTCACGACCGCTTCATACGGCTCCGCCACCTCCGGAATCGTTTCCTGTCGGCCTCATCTTCTGTCCAGGCTCTCCCCGGGCCACACCGATTATCGGACCAGACCGTGCGGAACCGCCTGCATGAAGCTGGTTTGAGAGCTCGCAGACCTCACAGAGGAGCTGTCCTCACCCGCCGCCATCGCCAGAACCGAGTGCAGTGGGGCAACCAGCACCTTCGCTGGACCGTCCGGAATCACTGGAGACACGTGTGGTTCAGCGACGAGTCCTACTTCCTGCTCCAGCGACATGATGGTCGGAGGAGGGTCTACCGGAGAGTAAACGAACGTTACGCGCCCAACTGTGTGGATGAGGCACCCGTTCATGGTGGTGGAGGCGTCATGGTGTGGGGGGCGATCAATACCGCTGGAAGGAGCACCCTGGTGCACGTCCAAGGGCGCATAACTGCCCAGCGATACGTGGAGGAAATTCTGCGCCCACACGCCCTTCCTCTTCTGGCTGACCAGGATGCCATATTCCAGCAGGACAACGCTCGCCCGCACACAGCACGACTCACCACCCAGTTCCTCACCGACCACCATGTCCAGGTGCTTCCCTGGCCATCCATGTCGCCAGACATGAACCCGATAGAACACCTCTGGGATGAATTGGACAGACGTGTGCGCAGGCGAGAAGAAGCGCCGGCAAATCACCGCGATCTATTGCAGGCACATCAGGAGGAGTGGGACACCATCCCACAGCAAGATATCCGGCATCTGATCCAGTCCATGCCCAGAAGGTGCCGGGCAGTTGTTGCTGCTCAAGGCAGTCACACCCCCTACTGACTTGACAGCCTCGGCACCCAATCGTATTGATTGACTGATTGATTTGAAGATGCAAATGAACTGTGTGTGCATTCAACTGTGTCCATACCAAATTTCAAACAAATAATCTAAATATTGGATTTTCTGTTAATTTTTTCGAAAAATAAAACAAATTTGGCAAGTAGCAACTATGCGTTTCTTTTTTTGAACAGTATAGGTACAATCAATGATATAGGTACAATCAATGAACTATCTAAGATGTTAACGAATAAGAAAGAAAGAGGGAGAGAGAGACAGAGACAAAGACAAAGACTGAAACAGAGAGATTGTCCAATATATATGTATTCAAGTGCGTCTGTAGGTGTGTGTGTGTGTGTGTGTGTGTGTGTGTGTGTGTGTGTGTGTGTGTGTGTGTGTGTGTGTGTGTGCGTATCCGCGTGTGTTTGTGCGTACGTACGTACGTGCGTGCGTGCGTGCGTGTGTGTGTGTGTGGGTGTGTGCACGTGTGTGCGTACGTATGCGTACGCGCGTGTGTTTGTGCGTGTGTGCGTGTGTCTGTGAATGATACAATAATAAGTTCTGGATGTCTTCAAGCGGGTTTTCTTGGAAAATAAATTTTCATTCTCAGGTGTATGCCTTCCTCTTTGATTCCAGCAAATAATGATGCGACCAAATGACTGTGTGCAATACCTGTGGATTGCTTGGAGGAATTTTCGCTGATGCGATCTGACTTTGCTGGCGTTGACTTTCTTCACCAGCTTTGTGTACTTGTAGATAAGCCATGTCTCCCTCAGCACGTTAGCTGCCGCATTCTTTAACTGCAACAGAAATGCATTTTTGCTGATGATTAAACAAATATACAAAACCAAAATTCAGATTTAAAAATACAAGCAAGGTATTTTATAGGAACGTTTAATTGTGACAAAACAAAACGTTACGGTCACTGATCGTCACCGGTCTTTTAAGCTGACAGACAGACGAACACTTATAATACAGACAATAAATTTATCTTACTTATTGTCCAGAAGCTCGTTCGGAAGACACAAGCGAGACTGAGACAATGATTGATGATTAATGATGAACTGGACAATTTGTCTGAAAAGTTTATATGACAAAAGCAAACGCAAAAATATAAAAGGAAAACATGAGTCTAATCTCGATCGTTACTTTTTAGCTGATGTGAAACAAAAAACAAAGCTAAATAAATTTTTCGACATTGGTGACGAAACAAAAAATTCATTAGCGTTCCTTTTCACGCAGCTTCAGAACACATTTCCGCTCTGGACGTGCTAAAATAAGTAAGCTCCGACACGCTAAAAGCCCACCTTTTTTTGCGGTCGAGAAAACCCAACTAAGTCTTTTCTATTGCCAAAAAAATATCGAAAAAAAAATCATTCTATTTCAGAACGCTGTAACAGCTTGAGTGTTCCGGTTGCCAGAAATTCAACCAGGTTGTCGCCAAAGTCACACACACACACACACACACCTCCACGTACACATACACACACACACACACACACACACACACACACACACACACACACACACACACTGGACCCGTGTGGATAGTTACGCCAAGTCATTAGTCACGACCGGCGCGTGAAGCATGACATTTGCATGCGACAAATTAGTCCTGGGAAAGGTCAGACGCAGGAGGCGAAAAGCCCTTCCGTTTCAGCAATGGCTGCCACCCGCTGAAGGCGGCAGCTGCACGGAAGAGCGTGACAGTTCTCCAGCCTGAAAGATCTACGTGAAATATGGCGGAAATGATTGCACTCTTTTCCATGTTCCTGAAACTTTAACACCTTTTGGACGTTCGTTGACCGGGGTTATAGACGTTGGGTGATCGGCATTACACATTCTGGATTACAATCATTAACTTCGCGGGATTTGCGCCTTACAGGCCAAAATAAGATTGAAAAGTGTACTTCAGCCTAGCCCTATAAAATATAAGCACAATGTCTCTAGAACTATTCTTATTATGGCATAAGATTGCATCAGGAATAACGCGACCCCAGAAGCAACAGCCTGAAGCAATTTTCTTTTGCAGTTGCACTTTGTGTCGACAATGGGAAGGCTGGTGTCTACAAACAACTTGATGTCTCTTTTGCTGACAGTCCATACGAAAGCAGAATGAAAGTACATGCATGGCTTCATTGAACTAGCTACAACATTCCTGACACTTCTTCCTGTTATTGCCGTTGAAAAAAAAGGAAAAAGGAAATATCAAACCAAGACTACAGTTTTTAGATCAGCCAGTGGACATAATCTTTTTTAGTCTTCCCATTTCCTTTTGATTTTCTTCGAAGGCAAACATCAGGTCTTGAATACATAAATAGCGTTAACCAGTTTTCTGCAGCAGATTCGCAAAATCCCCAAGAGGGATTACAAGTTTTCAGTATAATTTGCACGGAAGTCTGGATTATTACGAGAGAAAAGGACAAATCACGATAATCATATATAACCGACAAAAAAAACCTCTCGGGTATTCAGCCCCGGCCAAGACATTTCTGATCTTTGACTGTCGCAGCAGGATCCGTAAA
>NC_090245.1:83256702-83264202 GCF_037325665.1 Littorina saxatilis
CCCACAGAAAACCCACACCGACAAACAAACCGTAAACACCACCAACAGCATCGGGCTAATCGTAGATAGTGCCATTGAAAATAACAATTGCTGTATTTTAATGAAACATCAAAGACAGCCAGAGCCAGACCGTTGCCAATATCGACGGACTCCGGTAACGACCAGGTTGCTGCTGCTGCTGCTGCTGCTGTTGTTGTTGTTGTTGCTGTTGTTGTTGTTGTTGTGTTGTTGTTGTTGTTGATGATGATGATAATGAGGAGGAGGAGGAGGAAGAGGAGGAGGAGGAAAAGGAAGAGGAGTAGGAGTAAGAAGTGGAGGAGGAGAAGGCGGGGGAGGAAAAGGAAGAAGAAGAGGAGTAGGAGGAGGAGTAGGAGGAGGAGGAGGAGGAGAAGGAGGAGGAGGAGTAAGAAGTGGAGGGGGGAGAGGTGGAGGAGGATAGAAAGAGGATGAGCTTGAGGAGGAGGACAACGACGACGACTAACACTATTCTTGTTCTCAAAACGCCGGGGTTCTTCACAGTTTCCACACCGCTTTTCCCACAAAGGAAGAGGGCTTAAGTAAACAGAACTGTCTGGAATCCTGGAGAACATCTCCCACTGTCTCATCTGCATCACCACAATGGCATGTCAGTGACAGGGTAGGGTGGGGCTTCCTGTGTGCGCGTATGATGTCTTCCCCTGCTGTGCAAAGTTCGTAGGCGGAAGATGACCAATGTTAATAATGACTCGGATGCAGTATGAAGATCAATACACACAGGCAGAAAACGGTAAACCGAGGAAATTGCAAACATTCTGAGGCTTAAAGACCTCAGTTTATACTTCCTCTCCTTTATCCGTTCGCATGAATATCAGCTTGTAAACAACGCATGACAAACATAGCAAGGGGAATGCGGGGTTTTATTCATATTGCGCAATTCTGCTGTCTTCATTTCATTTCTCAATGCTCCAATCCACCGATTTGGAATTCTCTTGTTGCACTTTCTAATTCTTTAATGCCCAAGTTGGTTTCGTAGCCACATCGTGAATTATATCTACCACACCCACCTCAACCTTCACGATTTTAAGATCGAGGACAAAACATAATTACACATGCACGATTACTCAAGCAAAACATTTACGCTGATATGAAAAGCAAATCGATATAGTGTGTCAATGCAGCCCTTATCAATGTCTTTACAGAGGAGAGAGGTCGCGCAGAAGCCTGGATCATCAACTATAACGCCTGATTTTCCATTTGTGGCTGGCTTTTGAGAAATGAATTCACAAACAAATAGTAAAAAGTCGGTCTGGTAATTGTCGCTAAGCGTCCAGGTGGCCTTATCCCATGTAAAGGCCTGGCCAGATATGATGGTGAACCGAATCGCTTACACTAAAAGGGATGTGCATTTAATGCTGATATCCGAAGTAAATCGATAGTATGTGAATGCAGGCTTCACCTCCTTCTTGACATTGAAGAAGTCGCCCCAAAACCTGGATCATCAACTTTAGGGCCTGATTTTCCGCGCGGCTGAAAGCTATACATTTGTTGCTGCGAATTCAAATCCTCCCTGACAGTTCGACCCCTGGGAAACCGGAAAGGTTGGAGTGCACTCTCTGGTGGAGATGAGATTGAAGGATAAGGGAAATGCAGGGGCTTTGATGGCCATGGGAGAGATAAGGGTATTGAAAAATGCGTGAACAAGCGATGTGTGAGGGCGGGGTCGGGTACAGCTGCATTGGTTACTTTCAAGAATCTCTCGACCGATCATCTCGCAGTTAATAGGCTCACAGTTCCTTCGAAGATAGAATTGATAAGGTAAGTTTTTGACACTCTTCGTCACACTCTTTGACACTAAATGAGGTGTCTTTTAAGGTTACTGAACCTATTCAAGGGTGAGTGAGGGTTGGGTAGGGTGTAATCATATGAATTAATTTGACAAGACGTTTGAATCTGACATACAATACAAACTCCAAAAATTATCGATACTGGGATAAATAGAGCTGCGTGTGTTTGATTTCAGATTGTCATAGTTCCACTAAAGAGAATAGGGGAACTATTTGTAATTATTTTAAAGTTCATCTGTATGAACAATTAGTTATCAAACCGATTGTGTGCACACGTTAATAAAAACGATTCTGTTTTTAAACACTACATCTTGTTCAAACAAACATCACAGAAAAACGGTAGTGCATTTGAAACTGTCGTACTGCATGCTCACATGAGGGTTCCTTACTGCCGCTATTTAAAAAAGGCGTCGACACCGCACACACGTCTAAATAATAAAAAAAGAGGTAACTCTGGAGAATACTTAGTCGGCTGGATAATTAATATAGAAACACCAAACCCGCTTTCCTACATGGTCGAGTATTTTGTGCTTAAGACCAACACTGTCATGACAAATGCCGCACATAAAGCTTATTAAGAATCACTGGAATTTGTCATTGGGCATTATCGATTAATTAAACTGAGCAAAATCAGCCGATGCTTCCTATATTTTTATACAAAAGATCCCACTGGCCAAAGCTTATTTTCTGGACAGCCAAACCCCTCCTGTCTGAAACATAACCCGATTCATCATTTGCAGGTATTCAAAAAATCTCCAAAGCCAAAGCCGTAGCTCTCTCAAAATAGACTCAAAAGTTCGCATTACTGCAACAGTACGGACAGACAGAAAGACAGACAGACAAACAGACAGATGGACGCACGCACGAACGCACACATGCACACACATGCACACACACACATACACACACACACCCACACACCCACACACAAACACACACATACACACAAACACACACACACACACACACACACACACAAACACACACCCACACACCCACACACAAACAACACACACACACATACACACACACACACACTCACACACACACACACACACTCACACACACAAACAAACATTCCATACACCACACCAATCACCACCACCATCACCAATGTACACGCAAGAAAGCGCTGCGCAAGCTCGTTTTGTGCACACTCAACTACGTAGTGAGTACTAGCTGTTTGGTAGTGACTGAGGACATGTACAGTAGCACGATTTCCTTGTCATATTCAACTCACGGCAGAGTAGTTATTAACAGTTTTGGTGGGTATCACGGGGGTATCACGATTGCAGTTCCGTGGTTTCCAGCTCACGTCAGTGGGATCTCGTCCGCGGCTCCTGTCAGCGTTTCAAGCAGTCTAATCTCATCCGCATTCGATGGGCGCTTGGTGGTTTTTACGGCTCGCGCCAAGGTGTCCGCGAAATCAGCGATCGTCCCCCGGAAGGGAGGTAAGCCTCTGAGGACTTGCAGGCAGTGCCACGCGCTGACCACAAAGCCGCCTAGTGTCCTCTCGCGTACAGACAGGAATGCTGCCCCAGGTTTAAGGAGAGGCCAGCTCTTCTTCGCACAATCGCATGCACGATCGAGTGTCTACTCAAGGCTAGTACGTTTCTTTTTTTCTCTCACAGTCGCGGGCCTGCATTGAGGTTGCCAGTTAGCTCCCTTCCCACGAAAACCATCTTGTCGATCACCACAGGTCTGTCCATGCTTTCACATGGGACGAAAACATCCATCAGCTTGAGCATACTTAGGCCCCCAAAAAATTTGTCTGTTTCTGGTCACCCGACCGACCCTAAATTTCGGCGCCGACCCTAAACTTTTTTTTTCCAAACTCAAAATTTTTTTTTTTTTTTTTTTTTTTGGTGGTAAAGGACAGGGTGAGAAAATGAACAACAAAAACGTGTGAAAACGAAAGTCCGCTGACGATTTGTAAATGTGTTGAGTGTCTTGTCTCTATGTATAGTGAATCCAGTATCTTTGCGCGATTTTTAAAGTTAGTTTTATTGGTCTACATTTGGGGTAAAAAAAAACAAAAAACACAAAAAACACAAAAAAAATCCCGACCTACCGACCCTATTTTTTTTAGCCATGTTACCAGAAACAGACAATTTTTTTGTGTGCCTTATGCCAACATTCTACAGCTTGGTGAATTTCTGTGCACAGTTGACATTTTGGGTTAAATGAATTTTGTAACTGACGCCAGAGTCAATACGCAAAGTTGATTTTAGCAAAATAAATAAAGAACGTGTAGGGGCAGCTAATTTGGAGGCGAAACTAGTCACTCTGTAGGTGGATTTCATACGTACAGATGTTATAAAAGTTAGTTTGGGTTTGCCCAAGACATGTACAAATCACGGAGACGCGGGTGGTTTCAGCAAAGGTTTTGATTACTCAATGTTAGAATCCTTGTTATAATGACAGCAAAATGCCTTTCTCTGCTACGTTAGTCAACAACTTTATTTCATCAAGTTTATTTGATCTCAGCACAAAGTCAGGCTGGAGAGAACACAAAGAGATCAGCCTCGAAAACATTTTGTGTTTGACTATCAACAGAAAAAAAGTTATACGGAACCAAGTTAAACATTCTGACAAGTTTTTAATCTCACTTACTCTATTATACATGTCGTGTGTATTTAGCTCCTTTACTTCACTTTGTTTCTCAGATCTTAAAATAATGCTCTGCCTCATTTGTATAAGATTATCCACAGGAAGGTCAACCTGACCTGCCTACCCCCAAAATTACAAGGTGTAATGAGCCCAGCCCAAAAGAGTAATCTGATGGAAGAAAGTGTAATCAAAATTCCATTCGGCAATCATTTCGCACATTGTCAATTCTGCTCGGACAATTTCTCTCTCCAGTTTTGTTACTGTATCACTCGACTCAGATTTCCTAATAAAGCAACTGGTAATTCGAACGTCTTGTCTTTTGGTTTCCATGAGCTTTGGTCCTTTTGATTAAGGTCCTAGGCATGACCACGATTCCATTTAGCTGCCTTTGTATTTCTGTTGAATGGCTGTCTTCTTTTTCACAGCAATCCTTTGACCCCCACTGTAACCAGCTTCCTCGTCAGGCTCATCTTCCGTCTCATGGGGACTCAGATTTTCCACGCGTCGCTTCATTGTAATGCAAACGGCGTCGTCTATCTTGTATGTTGCTGAACAGACCGGAAATGACCGGATATTGCCCAAACGATCTCGCGCAGGTGCAAACGCAAGCTCTGCGAGAGCAACAATACAGATTGGATTTACATCGAGACGAGATGCGAAAAATCGTACTTTTGGTTTCTTAAAAATCGTATTTCTATTGTGGAAAGCGTGGTGGCGTAGTTTGGGTTAACAATCGTAGTAAATTACGCCCAAATCGTAAGGGTAGGCAGGTTTGAGTCAACGCCTGACGATCTTATTTCTGGATGAAGGCGAAGGATGTGCGGTTAATGCCTTTTGACATTTCCATTGGCAGCTTTAGTCTTAGATCTGATGTGAACTGTTTGTATACAGTTGGCAACCTCAAGCTATCAAGTTCCTTTCCAATTCTTGCCTCAGGAACTGTGAAAGAGGCAGTTCATGTTACACCAGATTTGGCACTTTCAGTTAGTTAAAAAAGATGGAGTCTGTTTGTTGCTCTAGTTTAAAAAAAAATGCAAAAATAGATAATGCCCAAGAAGTATGTTTAATATCAGTTAAATGTGAGAGAACAAACTAAAACATTAAACATAACATACGCTTTTGCTTGAGTTTCTGTCCCGAGTGTTTCATCATTGCTGTATCATTAATACTGTAAAGGGCATTACATCTTTCAAAACAAAAGCAAAACACAGAAAAACAGTCGGTTGACGTAGGAGTAAATGTTGCGTTTTATCTGTCCTGTTTTGCTGTTGTGTCCATGTGTGTGTGTGTGTGTGTGTGTGTGTGTGTGTGTGTGTATGTGTGTTTGTGTGTGTGTGTGTGTGTGTTTGTGTGTGTGTTTGTGTGTGTGTGTGTGCGTGTGTGTGTGTGTGTGTGTGTGTGTGTTTGTGTGTGCGTGCATGCGTGCGTGCGAGTGTGTGTGCGCGTGCGCGTGTGTGTGTGTGTATGTGTGTGTGTTGTGTTTGTGTGTGCGTGCGTGCGTGCGTGCGTGCGTGTGTGTGTGTGCGCGCGTGTGTGTGTGTGTGTGTGTGTGTGTGTGCGCGTGCGTGCGTGCGTGTGTGTGTGTGCGCGTGCGCGCGTGTGTGTGTATGTGTGGGTTCAAAGTAAAATGTCAGTAATTCCACAGTCAGACATAAGGTTAACGCTCTCCAAGATAGTCCTCTGACTATATATATATTCGCCTCTAGATTATAGCCTAAGCCGACACAAAGCCTCTAATACTGAGACTTGAAACTCTGTTTTTCCACGGGGAAAAAATCCATTGCTATAGGGCTATTTGGAATTCTGGTTCATCACACGTTCATTGATTGTTTGAATAAAGGAATGGACTTGAAAAAAGGACTGTTCAGTCTATAAGCATTGATTGCGAGGTTTATGATAGACATGATGAAGACTTCGACAAAAATGGAATGAATGTTATGTCGATGAAAAAAGTGGGCATTCAGAGAGAAATATGTTAATAATGACGGCGGAGATTCCTATAGTTTCGATGAGAGAGATAATGGTGATAATTACAGTAAAGGGAGGATAACGACAGAACTGATAACACAAAAAAAACCTCCCCCTCCCCCCACCCCACCAACCCCCCGCATAAAAAAGCAACATACACAAACAAACAAACAAAAACATTGACCATGCAAAATCAAACACAGACAGACAGATAGACAGCCAGGCAGGCAGGCAGGCAGGCAGGCAATTAAATTCATATACATGCACAAGACCATACAAGACCATACAAGCCACCCTAACCAGATATAAAACGAATTTTAGAGCTAAATTCAGCCGAAATCCCAACCAATGCATGCTTGAACTCAACAGTGTCTTAACCCGTAACAACTGCAAGACTTCCAGGTTAGTCAGAAATGCTTAGAGGTACTGAACTTGTCAAATCCAGGTGCACGGAGCCCCTGGGGCTTTTAGTCATACCTCAGGCAGCTATCCGTTAGAAGAACTACCAAGTTTCATTGACTTGCACCCAAAGAGTCAAGAACTGCGATTTTTTTACGAATTAATTTCGTACTCGGACCCGGCTGGTCTTGACCTATTTTTGGATCTAAATTTAGATCAGGTAGATCACCACATCATGCACAAAAAGACACGTCACTTGCAAACTGTGTCAGACATCATCATGAGTTTGTGTAAAACAAAATGGAGGCCGGAATCACTCAGTTGAATCGAACTCCGACCAAACACCACGTAATAACTAGGTTAATTTATGCACTCGCGTGAACAAGAAACTGTCGAGCTTCACAGATGTCGTCGTTGGGTAGTTTTGGGTTTGTTTTACTACCATAGGAGGATTTTTGAACTGTAAATGCACTCAGCTGCAACAAAAACGCAAAACGAAGGCTGTGAGCTGCACTGTGCCTTTAATGAAACCTCAGCCTGGCAGTCAAGATAATAATACAACAATTTATTTGAAGCCTTGTATGGGGTGCGAACAAAGGCTTTCTTTTGGCGTTAAAGGCCTTATAACCATGGCAACTAAATGCGATCGTAAATCGGTATTGGCAGAAAGGAGAATAAGCCAAAAAATGTCGCATCCTCG
>NC_090245.1:83269202-83286702 GCF_037325665.1 Littorina saxatilis
ATATATATATATATACATTTTTAAGCAGAAATCAAAAAGTACAGCAAAACTGTGTTTTTTCTTCTTCTCGCAGGTCGCGTTTTGTCGCGAACTCTGGCTTCTATTTGAGCCAGTCGCGATCCCAAAGTGATAAATTGTCCTCCTTTCGCCACCATTGCGTCTATATGCTAATGCGTCGCATGCAGGCAGACCTGATCTGAAATTGAGGAAGTGGTTCCAAGTGTTGCTTTTTTCTCCTTTTTTGTGCTTCAGTCAGTACGTGCTTCTTGTGACACGGTTTTTTAACTTTTGGGGGGATTGTTTAGCAAACGTTCAGACATGGTAAAAATGAAATGTTACCCCCCAAAAAAAACAAAAACAAAACAACCTCCAACAACAACAAAACCCAACTCGTTTCGGTTATACTGTTTGCTTCTATTCTTGCTCACTTTACAAATTTAGTTTTGGAATACCTAACATGTACTTGTCAAAGAATCATAGCCTTTGGTTGAAAGACAGGTCACGTGGTCAATGCATGCCTTCACGTTACAGTTCTGGACAACCAAGAGACGTTTCACCACCATGATTAAGGACAGAAAAGTGTACCCTAGGCCCCCTGATACACTTTTAAGAGAAATGCAATGCTTTTCTCTTTTTCTTTCGCATGCTCCTCCCTTTTCAGCTTGAACACGTCTTAGGTTTAACCCAGAAGAGTGTAAACAAATGACTTTTTTAAAGCACTTCCGGCCAAACGGAAATGAACGTTTCTCTACGACATGACTTCGTCTCATACGGCTGAGAAGTAGCTGAAGAGATCGGAAGATGGAGAAGAAAATGTATCCCGTTATTAGTCGTGACGGGAGAGAGCAAGTACTTACATATAATTATACATTGCTTCTCGGTTCGGTCTATAGCTCTGGCGGAATGTAGAAACACGCTCTTCTGTCTCATTTCTGACAAGTCCGAACACCCAAGAGCCTAGTGCAACGCAAGAGTGTATTTAAAATGTGGCAGCAACATGCGCAGGCAACGTAAGGTGAGTTGTTCATGATGCATTTTTAGCACTCAAGGGTGCAATGATCTGGTTTTTACGTTAATATGGCCGTCGCATGTACGTGGAGGAAACAGAACGTGTGAGTGTTTCATGTTGCCATCTTCGGAGGAGTCTTGCAACAACAGCAAAAAAGAAAAAGGAAAAAAAAATGTACCCCATGGCATCTAACAATTTCGCATAAAAGTATTTTTTTTTTTTTAAAGATTTGTTCTCAAAAGACCGTGAATAGACGGAAAAGAACTCGTACCTGGCGAATATATACTCCTTCAAAACAGGCCCGTAAATATTTATTGTTTTAGAGAGAATTGAGCATAGTTCCGAAAATTAGTCTTTAGATGTCATTCATGCTGTATGCTTCTGCAGGTGCTATATAAAATATGTGTTTGGTGTGAGTTTTTGGTGTGTGTGTGTGTGTGTGTGTGTGTGTGTGTGTGTGTGTGTGTGCGTGTGTGTGTGCGTGTGCGTGCGCGTGCGTGTGCGTATGCATGAGTGTGTGTGTTGGCGTGCGTGGGTGCGTGTTCGTGTATGCGCGCGCATGAAAACAACCATACATGCATCTGCAATTTCCACAAATCTATCCAATCCGGAGGATTATTCTTTCCAAAACAGGTGCTTGTTCAATACCCATCTGCAGTCATGTGGAACGATTGCTGACACACTCGTCGTAGGGCAAAGCTGCGTTTTTGAACTCCATAGACAGTACAAGGCTTCCAGAGTTTCTATTCTAGTCGACACTCTGTTTGGACAACTTGGAACTTAAGCTGAATTCCTACTGGTGAGGTCCAACTGCAAATTTCACATGTGCTCAGAAAGCGTAGAAACACAACTTGAAAGCTATGCCACGCGTTGAAAGGAACCAGCGACTAGAATTAAGCAACACAAATGTAAGTGTCTTTGAAAGAACAAGGTACAATCGATTTTCCTCACTAATCTTGATTGATGAGATGGCAGGAACAGCATGCAGCGCGGTTGGCCTAGTGGTAAGGCGTCCGCCCCGTGATCGGGAGGTCGTGGGTTCGAACCCCGGCCGGGTCATACCTAAGACTTTAAAATTGGCAATCTAGTGGCTGCTCCGCCTGGCGTCTGGCGTCTGGCATTATGGGGTTAGCGCTAGGACTGGTTGGTCCGGTGTCAGAATAATGTGACTGGGTGAGACATGAAGCCTGTGCTGCTACTTCTGTCTTGTGTGTGGCGCACGTTATATGTCAAAGCAGCACCGCCCTGATATGGCCCTTCGTGATCGGCTGGGCGTTAAGCAAACAAACAAACAAACAAAAGCATGCAGCGAATACGGACGAACGAACAAAGGTATGCGGCTGTAGATGTAACTATCTCTCCTTCCGTCTGTGTGTTTGCTGCACTTCTGATCGCTTTAGTTATAGAGCCAACGTTTGTTGGCCGATTCAACTGAAATTAAGCATGAGACGTGCCATGTGTATGGCTAATTTGTGGGACAAATTGCTGGAGTCATACACGACCAAGTGCTCATAAAACTGAATGTGGCGCTTGGAGGATAGTTACACGTGGAAAAGTCTAATTCTTTGATACTGGGGACTAATATTTGTGGGGAATTACCCTATCAATTCCCTCGCGACTGTTATCGATCTTTCGTTAATGACCGTAACCGACATAACATTCCTAAAAGCATAGTTACGAGACAGCTAAGTTTGCACCTATGGAGCTTATCAATGATTATCTAAATTCATTCATGATTATTCTAAGACAGTCTTTCTTTTATCCTCCTCCTCCTCTCCCTCCTCCACCTCCTATTATCTCTTAGTCGGTGCATGTGTCTTGACGATCAAAACTGTCTCACGTCATTTCGCCCTATTATTACATTTTTTTATCCCGTTTTCTCGTCGTTCTCTAGATCTGCCAATAGAGGCAGCAAGGTAACCCTCGTCCTCCTCCGCATTGAATGCACCCGTTGGACAAAATATCTCTCTCGTTTATCCATGTCTCTTCTCTATTTGCCAATGTTCCGTTCTTTCCTTTTTTTTGAAGGTCAGGGTAATGTTCAAGTTGCAGACTGCTGATCACGTTGCGTGCAGCGGGCCTATTAGCATGGGCTCTCTCTACTCGTATTGCCTTCCGTCCAGTGCCGTTGTTTTTCCTATTAGTTCTTCTGGACACATTTTCGGTTGCATGTTGAATGCAGTGCACCCTTTTAGTAAGATTGAAGTTCAACATTGCAAGTTGATGTTTGTGTAAATGTTATTCTGGAATTGAAGGTAGCCTATGCTGAAAATGTCTAATGGTAAAACAATGTTTTTTAAAAAGAGGAAAAGAGGGCCAGGGGTTAAAAATTCCAGCAGCTGCTTGAAGGGTTAAGCATTACGGTTTGTACAAGACTGCACAGACTAGAGTGAACAAAAGACATCTTTTTCACGGTTACCGAATTGCCTCTTAGCTTTCCCAGCATCTTCTCAAAGGCATCGCGCTGACAGTGGCAACCGGTTACAGTAGCAAGGCCAGTGTCCTTAACCTCTCTGTCTGCCTGTCTGTCTGTCTGTCTCACTCTCTCTGTATCAGTCTTTCTGTCTGTCTGTCTCTCCCTTCTCTCTCTCTCTCTCTCTCTCTCTCTTTCTCTCTCTCTCTCTTTCTCTTTCTCTCTCTCTCTCTCTCTCTCTCTCTCTCTCTCTCTCTCTCTCTCTCTCTCTCTCTCTCTTTTCGTCGTTTTATGTGTGTATTGTAGTAGTGACTAGTTGTAAGAAAGGACCTTATGGACCTAATGCTATTATTCTTCCGTAATAAAGTTTTTGAGTTCGAGTTCTCTCTTACATGTTACGTCTCAATGCTCAACACCACCTTTTCAACATCTTTGATGAGAAACACTGTGCGCCCTTTATCATTGACCGGCCCTTCTTTGCTGCATAACTTACCCTGCAACGTCCCCCCCCCCCTAACGACAAGTTCTCTCTGCATTTGTCGTTATAGACGGGGCAACGAAAGTCGACCAGCCCCCCTTATCCCCCCCCCCCCCCCCCATGTACTAGTCTACCCACAATCTTACTCTGATCGTTTCGCTAAATCCTTTCAGAGGCAGTAGGAAGATAAAATTTGATATTTTTTTGAACTCTTCGACGACAGCGTAAAGTACATCGTGCACAGTACACGTGTATGTGTGCACAGCGGACAGTGCAACACTTATAATTAGAACAATAATAAGGGTGCTCATATGGCGCATCTCGTAACTTAGTTCTAAGCGCCGTACAAAATAATCATAACAAAAATCCACACATAAACAAATACAAAGTCGTTGACGTGATGAACATTTGAAACAACAACAACAACCCAATTACAATACACCGGAGATGACCTGTACTAGGGACATATGGGGTGTTACAATAGGAACATTCTCCCTTCTGTCCTCTTCTTGGAAGCTCAGGGTAATTAACGTATTGCACGCTGTTGCACGGTTTGCGTGCAACGGGCCTATTAGCATGTGCTCTCTACTCGCATCGCCTTTTGCCCATCACCATGGTTTCTCTCATTAACTGTTTTTTTGTGTGCTGAATGTGGAGTTGCATGTTTAATATAAAGCAGTACTTCATTTGTAAACATGAGACCCATGCTTTAAAACTAGAGCTTTCTGACTGTTGACATCCGAAACAAGTATAATGCAGACTAGATAACATATTCTTTGGTTTTTCTTGACTATTGAATATGAGGCAGAAAAATTAAGGTATTGTTGTCAATGTCGGCGATGTGAGTGGCCTTGAATATAAGGGGGAGAGGGGGGGGGGGGTCTTTATAGCGAATATTATGTGTCTGGTATTTGTTTAAGGACAGGTTGTTATCAATCAATCAATCAATATGAGGCTTATATCGCGCGTATTCGGTGGGTACAGTTCTAAGCGCAGGGATTATTTTTTTAATTTAAATTTTTTATGCAAATTATATCGCGCGCATATTCAAGGCGCAGGGATTAATTTATGCCGTGTGAGATAGAATTTTTTTACACAATACATCACGCATTCACATCGGCCAGCAGATCGCAGCCATTTCGGCGCATATCCTACTTTTCACGGCCTATTATTCCAAGTCACACGGATATTTTGGTGGACATTTTTATCTATGCTTATACATTTTTGCCAGGAAAGACCCTTTTGTCAATCGTGGGATCTTTAACGTGCACACCCCAATGTAGTGTACACGAAGGGACCTCGGTTTTTCGTCTCATCCGACAAGGCAATGTGTGTTAAACCTTTATTCTTGTAAAATAACGTTCGTTTGTTCGTTCTCTCTCTCTCTCTCTCTCTCTCTCTCTCTCTCTCTCTCTCTCTCTCTCTCTCTCTCCCCCAACCCCTCTCTCTTCCTTCCTACGACTTTCTCATCGCTAACTATCCTTTTCCCCGCATAATCGCTGGCCCCTCTGCAGAATAGATTGAACGAACACACGCATTCGTCAAATCTTTCTTTCTTTATTTGGTGTTTAACGTCGTTTTCTACCACGAAGGTTATATCGCGACAGGGGAAGGGGGGAGATGGGATAGAGCCACTTGTCAATTGTTTCTTGTTCACAAAAGCACTAATCAAAAATTTGCTCCAGGGGCTTGCAACGTAGTACAATATATTACCTTACTGGGAGAATGCAAGTTTCCAGTACAAAGGACTTAGGCCAAAAAAAAAAAGAGGTGTGGTTAAGGTAACATAACCAAAAAAATAGGGTAGGAAGGTAGGCAATCACTTTGTTTTTTAAACTTTTTTTCTAATGTGTACAAATTAAACCTACTTGACAGGGAAATAAGTGTGCGACTCGAGCGCTTTCGCTTTCATTGCGTTTTCTGCACTGTTTTGTTTTTGTTTTTGTTTGTTTTTTGTTTTTGTTTGTTGACAAATGTAATAAAAAGTTATAGGGTCGGCCCCTAAAAATAGGGTAGGTCGGGTTACCGTAACCACACCTATTTTTTTTTTTAGGCCTTAACATTTCTTACATACTGCTTGACTAAAATCTTTACAAAAATTGATTATATTCTATACAAGAAACACTTAACAAGGGTAAAAGGAGAAACATAATTCGTTAGTCGCCTCTTACGACATGCTGGGGAGCATCGGGTAAATTCTTTCTCGTCCCAACGTTAACCAATATGGGACTCCCCCTAACCCGCGGGGGGTATTCGTCAAATGGCAATGTTCTAATCACAAATAATACGAACAGTTACCAATCCCGCTCTGGGCACAACTTGGAAGTCTCTAATATCCCAGAACTATCTCTACCGAAACAAGCACAATGCAGACTAGATAAAATAGTGCTTTGGCTTTCTTGACTATTGAATTTGAATGATTTAATATTATTGAATTATTATGAATATCATTCTCGTAGTCTACAGGTTTGATTCCACGAACACACGCATTCGTTTAACTTCAATGTAGGCCCTATACTTATCACTAAAGATACAAAAAGTGAACAATCTCGTTGTAGACACAACTTGAAAGTCTCTACTTAGACTACTATCCCCAACCCTTTTCTCTTGACCCTCATTGACTTAGATCAACTGTGATGAAGACTTAGCAGTGGACTAAGCTGTTCAACCTCTGTCGACTCTACTCCTTATTTTCCGTAGACTATCTTCGCCTCCCAGGCTCCTTGGTCCCCTTGAGACTATCTGCGAGGCCAGTCTCAGCAGACTAAATCACAGCCTCCTGTCTCTCTCTCCAGGAGTTATCTTCAACGATCTATCCTGCCCTCCCTCTTGCGATCCCCTCGACAGAGTACTCGCTTCTACCACGATGGTGAAGTTAAAATGGTGACGACGATCACTGAACTAGGACGTGTGATGACGCGTATTGGATGCATATGTTGACCATTTACTCTTGACATTTGTATTGCATGCCTTTATGTTGACCATTTGCTGTTAACATTTGTAATTCGTATTAGAAGCATTTACACTTTTTATGATCATATAAATCACATACAATAACTGCCTATGTTCATATAAACTCAACTGTATTATCATTTACTAAAAAAATGTCCTTACGCGTGAAGGTCGAATTTTTCATGGCAATACTTCAGCTGCACAGCTTACAGATACATAGTTCTACGATTTTGTTCAGCAATGTGATACTATCACTTCTACCCCCAAACAGAACTACAGAACTTATGAAGCGATGTGAATCAATGGTGACGATAAGGAAGGTTGCTTGACAGACAGCATTTACATACTCAGCTAATCTCTCTCGCTACCACAGAATTACTTGAAACCTCACCTCGTACCCTTCACCTTACCATCTTGTCTCCCAATTTCTGAATCACGTCCACACTCACTGTCCCCCCTCTTCGCTTCCTCCCTACCTCTTTTGGCAGACACCAACCCCTAGACGCCCAAGAGTGAGGCGAATTAAAGCATCTGGTGCCAGAGATTCAGTACTATCGTCTAAGCCCCGCGTCGCTCATCCTAGGCGAGTAGACAACAAAATCGAACATTCGATTTGCCATTCATTGTAGACTTCTTACCCACAGGGAGAAAGAGACGCCTTTGAGGAGGCGAGCGTGACATGTAATTCCAAGATATCGTCAACAGAAATTGGTCCTAAGTGCTGTTGTGACTGATTCTGATGTCAGTGACCAGAGAGAGGGAGAGAGAGAGAGAGAGAGAGAGAGAGAGAGAGAGAGAGAGAGAGAGAGAGAGAGAGAGAGAGAGAGAGAGAGAGAGAGAGAGAGAGAGAGAGAGAGAGAGAGAGAGAGAGAGAGAGAGAGAGAGAGAGAGAGCGAGAGAGAGAGAGCCAGACAGACAGACAGATTGACAGACAGACAGAAAGTGAGGCAGACAGAGACAGAGATCGACAGGCAGATGGAGAGAGCACATTACTCTGATGTCAGTGACCAGAGAGAGAGAGAGAGAGAGAGAGAGAGAGAGAGAGAGAGAGAGAGAGAGAGAGAGAGAGAGAGAGAGAGAGAGAGAGAGAGAGAAAAAGAGAGAGAGAGAGAGAGAGAGAGAGAGAGAGAGAGAGAGAGACAGAGAGAGAGAGAGCACATTACTCTCCACTTAGACACTTGACAATGGGGATTCAGCTCCATCAACACGCAACAGGTGACCACGAAGAAGGAACCGGTATCATATCACGCTATCAGTCACACAGTACACGCGACGCATCAGTACACTGAAGGCATTGCTAAATATAAGTAATAGTCCGAACATTTAAACCAGAAGGTATTTGTATAAGTTACACCTCCGTTCATTCATGGTACCGCGTGGTATCTCGTCAAGACAGTGTCAATGAATATGATGACGTCACTCGAGGTTCAGCCGAGAGTCGGAATCAAGAGAGTTCATGGTCGGAATCAAGAGGTCAAATTTGCCTGGCTTTCATTCGAAACGTCATCATTTCATTCAAGATTTCCTTCTTCTTCTTACTTCGGCTGCGCAGGTTATTTGCTCAGGTTAAGGCCGAAGTTGAGGCCTACGGAGCAAATATCGCGCTATATTTGCTCACTATAATAACAGAAACAAAGAAGGAAGGTCATGGGATATTGTATGGTTCCTTCCTTCGATTGAGAAGGATCAGGTACACCATTACAAATCCGCCCAGGTTTTTTTTTACATGAGATATCAAGTTTTTTCACTTCGGCACATAGCCAGATCCACAGTTTTATGTGCAGTATGGGGATTTTATTTTTGCTGAAAGAATTTATTTCGCAGATAGACATAGTAGTCGCTTACGAAATTCATTAAGCAACGAATTCAAACTCTTGACACACAGGCAACCAGGCTGCATTTTTATGGTGGTGGTGGCACTGGTGGGTGGTGGTGGGCGCGGTGGTGGTGCGCTGTGGTGGTGGTCAAGGGTTCCAAGTCAAAGGATGCTGATATGCAATGCAACAGCTTGTGGAGATCTGCGGTAGTGCAAATGATCGCTTACGCGACAAAGGTGGTTTTTGTTTTGTTGTTTGCTTAACGCCCAGCCGGCCACGAAGGGCCATATCAGGGCGGTGCTGCTTTGACATATAACGTGCGCCACACACAAGACAGAAGTCGCAGCACAGGCTTCGTGTCTCACCCAGTCACATTATTGACACCAGACCAACCAGTCCTAGCACTAACCCCATAATGCCAGACGCCAGGCGGAGCAGCCACTAGATTGCCAATTTTAAAGTCTTAGGTATGACCCGGCCGGGGTTCGAACCCACGACCTCCCGATCATGGGGCGGACGCCTTACCACTAGGCCAACCGTGCCGGTGACAAAGGTGGTACATCTAAAGGAATCTATAGTCTTCTAAGCCTAATGATCCAGCGCTCCTTCGTAAAGAAATGGCACCTTGAACAGCAAGAAACGTTCTCTGGATAAACTGACTTACATCTCACTCGCTGATTCAGCTCTTCAACCCGATTTTATTTGTGGCGTTATTGGAAACCAAAGTATTACATCTTAAGAGAAACCTGAAGAAAGTTCAAAGGTGGAAATCAACCTTTTTGTTACATCAGCTGATTTTTTTCTTCATAATATTATGGGCAGACAATCAGTTTTATGTGACATGAAGTAAGGTCTTTCAACCTATGTTAATGAAAACCTGATGCAATCAAAATTACCACAGCACCGTGTAGACCCGTTGGCTGAAAGAGCTTTTTCGTGCAAATAAGCGACATCCTGTGATGTAATGAAACAAATCCGATACAGTGTTGACTGTGCCTATAAGCGTCCGGGAGTGCAAATAAGTTACCGCGGTCCGTGTCAACACAGACGGTGTAACCTCATCAAAACACCCCCCTCCTGGAAAAGAAGCAACAGCACAGGCGTACGTGGACACAAAAGGTACACAGAGAAACATGACGAAACATAATAGTTTGGCTGTACGACATACGCAACAACCTGTATAATCCGGACCTGCACTTGAGTCGCAGAATTTTTTTTCAGATTAAAGACGTGTGTATGTCTTTGAATACTTTTCCCATGCATTCCGGTTATCTTTTCATCCATCCATCCATCTGTTCGTCCGTCCGTCCGCCCATGTATCCATCCGTAATTTTAAGTGACGAAAAAAGAGCGAAAACGCACAGAAGAACAAAGAAAGCAATTAATACACTCAAATAAATATTTTGATCCTTAAAACCACCATGGTCAGTTTTCGTTTCCTACAGATCTCTTGGCCAGAAGCAGACATCCTTTGCTCGTGTGGAATAATTTATTAAGTGCTTCTGCGTGTATACATTGTATAGATATTTTCACATTATGCTTCGCTCCCATGGAAACGCCATAAGCATGTAACAACTGGATTGCTTATGTCACATTCTGGCATGATTTAATTCTGACAGCAGTATACGGATTTGACTCACGCATTGCTGTAAATGATGCATGGGAATGCAGGGGAATGACTGTAGAAATAAGAACATGGACAAATAATAAGATGTATAGATTCCGTGACAATATTGTTAGCGATTAAATCAAACACAACGCAATGCTATAAAAGATGCACTGGAAAGACTGTACAAATAAGAACAAGGACAAATAATGTACACAGTCCGTGACGATTTCTGGCAATCAAATTAAACCACGTGAATAAATTATGCGTACGCATGGTGTTGGCCTACAATGCACTGTGCGCTCTCTAAAAATGGAAACAGATTACACAGACTACCCAGTGGTTTCGATTATTTTGACAAGCACAGAGAAATCACGGCAACGCAAATCCCCAAGCTTTCACAAAAAGCCTACTACATTGCGTTCCATGACTTTTTTAATCTGCACTAAGTTAGAGAAACCTCTGCGAAAGTTGACGAAAAACTGTGATTGAACTGCAAAAGTGGAAAACATGATCTTCTCATGTAAACATTTGACTAAATGCAGTGAGACCGTTACTTCTTTATCAATACTGCGGGGGTGTAACAAGTATATATTAAAAACAAAAACAAGTCGCGCAAGGCGAAAATACAATATTTAGTCAAGTAGCTGTCGAACTCACAGAATGAAACTGAACGCAATGCCATTTTACTCGCAGCAACGTCAGGCCACCGCTCATGGCAAAGGCAGTGAAATTGACAAGAAGAGCGGGGTAGTAGTTGCGCTAAGAAGGATAGCACGCTTTTCTGTACCTCTCTTTGTTTTAACTTTCTGAGCGTGTTTTTAATCCAAACATATCATATCTATATGTTTTTGGAATCAGGAACCGACAAGGAATAAGATGAAAGTATTTTTAAATTGATTTGGACAATTTAATTTTGATAATAATTTTTATATATTTAATTTTCAGAGCTTGTTTTTAATCCGAATATAACATATTTATATGTTTTTGGAATCAGCAAATGATGGAGAATAAGATAAACGTAAATTTGGATCGTTTTATAAATTTTTATTTTTTTTTACAATTTTCCGATTTTTAATGACCAAAGTCATTAATTAATTTTTAAGCCACCAAGCTGAAATGCAATACCGAACCCCGGGCTTCGTCGAAAATTACTTGACCAAAATTTGAACCAATTTGGTTGAAAAATGAGGGCGTGACAGTGCCGCCTCAACTTTCACGAAAAGCCGGATATGACGTCATCAAAGACATTTATCAAAAAAATGAAAAAAACGTTCGGGGATTTCATACCCAGGAACTCTCATGTCAAATTTCATAAAGATCGGTCCAGTAGTTTAGTCTGAATCGCTCTACACACACACACAGACACACACACAGACACACGCACATACACCACGACCCTCGTTTCGATTCCCCCTCGATGTTAAAATATTTAGTCAAAACTTGACTAAATATAACAAAACAAAAACGTCTCCCAAAAAACAAAGAAAGAAACAAACAAACAAAAACAAAATAACAGGCAAAGTGTATATACACACCACAGCAAAGATCTTCTACTGCTACGCTAGCGGTAGAAGATCTTTGACCACACTCTCCCGTCTTAGTCTGTACTGAAATACTACCCCCAAGGACGACAGTGCAGTTAAGATGTCAGCCACGCACACAAGGTTATCCTCGCCAAGGCAGAAGCATCGGTACAGTCCCCAAACAACCCTTACTCCCCCCGTCACTCCTGCAATACATTACTCTTTGATTGCAACGCATTAGTGTCGACAGTATCTCCTGCAAAAGATCGAGAGAGACGAGTGATCGACCAGTGAGCAAACGTCCAGTCCAAGCGGCAAATGATGAGAAAATAAGAAGAGCACAGAGAAGGCGAAGCACGGACGAGCGGCCAGTGAATGATGCACGTGCAATTTTCGCTGAATGGCCTCTGATGGACACTAATGAGCGAGCGTAAATCAGCTTAACTGGATGATGTTTGTGTGACCGCGACCATGATTGATGTGTCTACTATATATCTTTGATGCTGACTGAGTAAGCTAAAGGGCTAGGTCTGAAAGCAGACATGAAAGAAAAGTCTAATAATTATGTGTTGTCCACACTAAGTGAGCGACAGCACTGTTGAGGGGCAGTAGGAGTCAGCCGTGGGAGTTACCCGCATGACGGCATGTACTGTGGGTGTCTCTACTATATCTTTGATGCTGATTGCGTGAACAATGCCGCGTTTCTGAAAACAAACCGGAAATATAAGTCTTATGTGTGTTTTCTACACTGAAAAATCACTTGTACCACTGTTTGACTTAGATTTGAGAGTGGCAATGAATATTTCCTTCATGCAATATCTAACCAAGAACATTTCCGTCCCAGTAGGAACAGAGTATTTCGAAATGTTGCTGACAAGCGACCATTGGTTTATTAGTAAAAAAAAAAAAGTTAGTAACTAATTTTTGATACACGCTGCCTGTTTATATTGTCAGACAAACAAGCGGTCATCGAAACGTAGCATAAGGAGGTATAACGAATGAACAAAAGGCGTTAATAGTTTGTACCTGCTTTCGGACAAAGAAACGTTGTTTATTTGCCTCCACGTTTATGCCCGCGTCTGTCTGTCTTCACGTCTGTTTGTTTTCTTCTTCTTCGTTTTCTCCTGTATACTTTGGGATACGTATACGTACATCTGGATGTTTAGTGCACGACGGGGTTAAACCTTCACTGACAACTGACCTTGCAGGACTGATCTTCGAGTGTCGAACGCAGCGTGTACGTCTTCATCAAAGTCTGTCACCTGGGACCATGATGCTCTGACTGGAACTAACCACGGGGATTTCCCTGCCATGTCGAAGGAGAGCTGAGCTGCTGATTGGACAGGAGTTCAGCCGGGTACTTTCAATCAGATTTCGTCACGTGTCGTTTTATCTCGCTAATTCTCGTCCCGGCTCACTTCCGGCTAATAGTGGAAATCCATTACGAAAAGCCAAGATGAAAGGTCAAGTTGCCTCGCGTTCATGCAGATGCATAAGGAGTACACATTTTGGGTGTGTGTCAAAATGTGTTGTGCAAAATGGCATGAAAATCTTTTTAGATTTGTTGTTAAAAAATTACAGCTTTGTATTCCATGTTTATTATCTTTTACGAAGTAATTATAGTTAAATAGTCTTTTATGCTTTTTATTTGTTCGACCTTCTTAGGATTATGGAGTTTTATGCACTGCCTTTTATAGTTAACTAAATTTTTGTATTTGAAATAGTCCATTGTAGTCGGTGTAGGCCTTAAGCTTATTTTAATCGTTTGTCCAGTATTTAATTTAATTCTCTATTTTTGTATGAACTCAAATGTTTAGTGTTCTTAGTATGTCTTGTTAGGCTAAGTTCTATTTAATCAGAGTATGTTTGCGTGTGCTTATACCTAGTGATATTGTAAAGCGCATAGTGCTTTTAGTTATGCGCTATAGAAATCTCCTTAATAAATAAATAAAATAAGGTGGGAGTGTGTTGAAAAGGCGGAAGATGACATTATCTGCCTCCATCTCCTTCCTCTCTTACACCGTCCCTCTCTTTCCACCCCCAAAGCCTTACATAATCTTGCAAATACAAGCAAACAAGCAGTTTCCTCCAACATCTTAATTGGAGAAAACAGAGCAGATTGACGATAACATTTCAATAAATGTGGCAACAAGAAAAGCGTCTCGGCGAAAGGGGGGAAAGCAAAAGGAATTCGATCTCCCCTACTCGTTTACCCCTAGCCCTATCCCTGTCCTAACTTTCTCCGCCCATACAAGGACAAAGACATGTTCTACCGAAGAGTACCCCCCCCCCCCCCCCCCACAATAAAAGCCTTGATTGCATAAAAGCTAGTAAAAAAGCCGCTTTCTTCCATAAGCTAAAATGGACAAGGCAAAGCGGATACAAAGCTAACTTTGAAATAAATAGATAGAAAAAAGCAAGACTTTCCGGACAAATAAATTCAATGCAATAAGGGCAAAATAATGTCAACCTTTCGACAAATAAGGAAAGGCACAAGAAAAAATCTACAATCAAAGCAAAAAGAGCAGTATATATGAAACAAGTATGATTGTTTACAAGACTGCTACACCTCACAATCCTACACATAAGGTGACACTGAACTTTTCTTTTTATATTTAGTCAAGTTTTGACTAAATATTTTAACATCGAGGGGGAATCGAAACGAGGGTCGTGGTGTATGTGCGTGTGTGCGTGTGTGCGTGTGTGTGTGTGTGTGTGTGTGTGTGTGTGTAGAGCGATTCAGACTAAACTACTAGACCGATCTTTATGAAATTTGACATGAGAGTTCCTGGGTATGAAATCCCCGAACGTTTTTTTCATTTTTTTGATAAATGTCTTTGATGACGTCATATCCGGCTTTTCGTGAAAGTTGAGGCGGCACTGTCACGCCCTCATTTTTCAACCAAATTGGTTCAAATTTTGGTCAAGTAATCTTCGACGAAGCCCGGACTTCGGTATTGCATTTCAGCGTGGTGGCTTAAAAATTAATTAATGACTTTGGTCATTAAAAATCGGAAAATTGTAAAAAAAATTAAAAATTTATAAAACGATCCAAATTTACGTTTATCTTATTCTCCATCATTTGCTGATTCCAAAAAACATATAAATATGTTATATTCGGATTAAAAACAAGCTCTGAAAATTAAATATATAAAAATTATTATCAAAATTAAATTGTCCAAATCAATTTAAAAACACTTTCATCTTATTCCTTGTCGGTTCCTGATTCCAAAAACATATAGATATGATATGTTTGGATTAAAAACACGCTCAGAAAGTTAAAACAAAGAGAGGTACAGAAAAGCGTGCTATCCTTCTTAGCGCAACTACTACCCCGCTCTTCTTGTCAATGTCACTGCCTTTGCCATGAGCATGAGCGGTGGACTGACGATGCTACGAGTATACGGTCTTGCTGAAAAATGGCATTGCGTTCAGTTTCATTCTGTGAGTTCGACAGCTACTTGACTAAATATTGTATTTTCGCCTTACGCGACTTGTTTTCTTTTCTCTTCTGCTGAACTTTTACAAATGTATGGGTCAATGCACGATGCAGAAATGCATGACACTGCACATGCTAAATAACAAGAACTTGGAATAATATCCTGCAGTTTAGTGCCGATAAAAAAAAGTGTAAAGAAGATATCTTGGTAGAAATCCTCGGAAGGAATGACAATATGTGGGTCGTTGACCCTTGGGTTGCCACCGATCGTAAACCTTGCCCAGTTTACACGTTCGTGGACGTTTGCTTCAGCTAAATAGTGAGTTGTGTGTCCGAAACTGGGAACAAATGATGTACGTTTGTCAAGGTTAGAGAAGAAGGAAGAGGAGGAGGAGAAGGAGATGGAAGATGCGTACGCGGGGGATGAGGATGAGGAGGAGGATGAGGAGGAGGAGGAGGAGGAGGAGGAGGAGGAAGCGGAGAAGGAGGAGGAGGAAGCGGAGAAGGAGGAGGAGGAGGAGGACGAGGAGATAGAGTAGATAGAGTACTAGAGAGAGAGAGAGAGAGAGAGAGAGAGAGAGAGAGAGAGAGAGAGAGAGAGAGAGAGAGAGAGAGAGAGAGAGAGAGAGAGAGAGAGAGAGCTTGTTGAAGAAATGGACCGTGAAGAAGTATATGTAGAACACACACACACACACACACACACAAACACACACACACACAAACACACACACACACACACACACACACACACACACACACACACACACACACACACACACACACACACACACACACACACACACACGCGCGTAGAACAAAAACCACACACAAAACCCACACACATTCTTCACAGACAAACATAGTCGTCTCGCCCACCCTAACCCAAATCCCACCGGAAGCGCAGTGGTAAAACTGGCGTCTGTGCATGACTTCATCCGCAAACAAAAACGGGAAAGGTTCATTAAATTTTAATAACGCTTCAGCAGCACCTCAAAGCTAAATGACTTGCCACCTCATTAAGCACAGGAAACTCTTGAGGATCCGATCACAGACTGTAGATACACCCATCTATGAATACCCTAGTACGTATGTCTGATTCTTTTCCCTTACTCCTCAAGGGGCGCAATGATCTTAGAGGAACTATTTAGAGCTTCCCACACAAGATGACGAAATCGCTTCAAAGAAGTGAAAAGAAGAAAACTGTTCTTGCATCCGTAAGATTTTGCAGAATGATTAGCTCTGCTAAGCTAGACCTGCTTTATGCCACACAAGATTCATTTCTTCTTCTTCTTTTTCGTTCATGGGCTGAAACTCCCACGTACACTCGCGTTATTTTTGCACATGTGGGTTTATACGTGAATGACCATTTTTACCCCGCCATTTAGGCAGCCATACGCCGATTTCGGGGTAATAAGATAAGCAAATAAACGAACAGTGGGGTCTGGGGAGGATGAGATGAGAGAGGCAGGGGGGGGGGGGGGGGGGGGGGGGGGGGGGTGGGGGGGGGGGGGAGGTAGGGATCAAGTACAATTAAATCTAATCAAATTTTATTATACGAGGGTTATGGCATACGCATTACACACGAGTTTTTTTTTAACCAGCCCTCGCCCAGAGCGGGACTAATATAATCACATATCGTCCACAGTCAGACTTGCGAATAACTCATGACTCATAGATGTGAAATTGTCGTCCTAATTCGATGGTTCTAAACGTTGATACAAACCAGCTGGTAAGGAAGTAAAGTCCTCTTTTGTGTAAAAGTTAGAAAACTATAATCCGACGATAGCGAAAAAAATATTCAATCAGACACGAAATTAAAGGAAGACGCACAATTTATGGGGCACACAAACCTTGATTTACTCTATTTACGAGAATAATTGCGTGGAATGTACAGCGCAATACGAAAGTCCTTGTGTAAAAATTAGCATAATACACAAATCAGTACCCCGGAAGATATTTTAGTGATGCTCGAAGAGGACCCTTCATTTATTTTATACGGTAATCCTTTCTAGGAACATACCACGTACAATAAACAAGTCTATACATCTGCAAGGCCATTCCAGTAATATTTGAAGAGCATCCTTAATTTATTGTACACGACAATCCTTTCTATGAATATACCACGTACAATAAACAAGTCTATACATCTGCAAGGCCATTCCAGTAACATTTGAAGAGCATCCTTAATTTATGTTATACGACAATCCTTGCGTGTAGTTCAGCGCAATTCACAAATCTATGTCTCCAAGTTCATTCCAGT
>NC_090245.1:83291702-83306702 GCF_037325665.1 Littorina saxatilis
TATCAGTCTCCAAGATAATACACCTCATAACATGATAAGCCCTACAGCTACAGCAAACGCCTCATGCAGACACCGCAGTGATCAAAGCGTGGCATAAATTGCAGCGGATGGTATAGTTTACCGTTTGTAGCTGCAATATGCATCTCCAATCACTCTCAGAAATACACAGGTGCAGCCTAGGGGGCAATTGATCTGTTGCGGTTGAGTCCTAACGCGTGACTTGTACTCAACACCAGCGTCTGTCGTGAGCTTCGTCTTACTCCATTACAGTGAACTTTGCACATCATTGTCTGGGACGGCTTAGCAAGACACTCACCCCCGTTGGCTGAAACCAATTGCCAGAAGTACAATAATCTGAAGTTCGTATTCAAATATTGGCCAGATCAGAGAAGGTGAACTGAATCGTTCACACAGAAAGAACAGACGGCAACTTTAAACTTTGGCGTTGTGTTGACGTCACGTCGCGCTAACGCTATCGCGTGAAACAGCCTTCAGATCGTATTCTGGCTCGCACCCGGCTAGCTTGAGGGTGGTTGGGTGCACGCCACTGACAACACACCCTAAAATAGACGGCGGTTGAGGTAAACACAGGGCAGAGGCAATACAAGATAGACGAACCAACGGGTATAAAGATAGAAAATAGACAAGAAGTCATGCTTCAAACCTGCCGTGAAGGATACATAATTATGAGGCCAGAAGCATTTAAAAAGACAGATGGATACCTCATTGAAAGGAGTGTCCGTGAGTATTAATACACATAGAAAATAAAAGCCTGCTTACAATTTCCAATTTTTGAATGGCTCTGTTGGTTGCAAACGCTTTGTGTCCAAACTCAAATGCAGGCAAAATAAAGTCAATACACTCAAAAGCAAAATTGAAAGCAGCTACGCATGTCGATATGAATGTTTCAGATTAGTGGTATCAAATCTCAGGGTCTGGAGGAAAAATAAATTGTTTGCCAAGATTTATTTTCTCTACTCATCATTTCTGCAAAAAATGCATTTAAATTTGCAGGATTTCCACCACTTTTATTTTTACTTTTCTTTGCACTCACGGCCCAATTTTATAAGAATTTGAGCCTGATCAGTCGAGTAAATATTAAAAATAAATCAATCGTAAAGTTGATGAAATGTGTGTGTGTGTGTGTGTGTTTGTGTGTTTGTGTGTGTGTGTGTGTGTGTGAGCGTGTGTGTGTGTGTGTGTGTGTGTGTGTGTGTGTGTGTGTGTGTGTATGTGTGTGTGTGTGTGAGCGTGTATACGTGTGTGTGTGTGTGTGTGTGTTGTGTGTGTGTGTGTGTGTGTGTGTGCCGGTCAAAACATAAGGATTTTGAAGAATTTGTTCGGGACAATGATGCCCTATGGCCGGTTCATTATGGAAAGGGAAGTAAGGGGTTAAAAACGGGCGTCGACAGAGCCAATGAAGGATATACGAACTTGTCAAAACACAATCAGAACACACACAGGCGCAGCCGACAATTATGCGGCAGGGATATCAACTGTCTGATTAATGCAGGGAGAGGAGGGGGGAAGGGGAGCTAAAAATGAGTGTGTCGCAATAACTCGTTATCTTGCCAGAAAGGATCAAAATACAGCACTTTTTTCACACACACCAAAAAACACTTTTTTTCCACCTTAGTCTTCATTCGTGGCAATCCCAACGCAGCCCGGCAACCAGTGTTACCAAAACATTGCCTTGCAACATCTGTTTATACAGGCTCCGACAGCACGCGCAGAAAAAACGAAAACACAGGTGAAGTAAGCGAGGACACTAGGTGCGATTTAAACGGCTGCAGTAGCAAGAGGGCTCAGATAAGGTGAGAAAAGTAAGAAGCTGAAAGTCTGAAGATTACCAGCACTTTCCTGGATACTCAGACATCAAAGGCGCGTAGGTGTTGCATTTCCTTAGGCTGAGAGTATGCAGACATCTGCAGCTGATTGTGCATGGAGTGTGTGCGTGTGTATTTGTGTGTCGTGCTGGCAATGAGATGGTGATTAACACCAGCTTTCGCTGTTTTCTTTGAAATGAAGTGTTTACTGGCAGGGCGAGTCCAGGTCATGAGCTGATTATTATCAATACCGCCTACGACAAAATATCAAATAAGAGTAAAAACTCCGATACACATGATTTTTGTTGGCGATGCTACTTTAATAGGTACTTTACAAAATGAAATACAATTCATATAAAGACATGCAAACACACGGTTACCGACAAACACATCGGTAATGATTAAAAGTTCGGCCAAACAGACAGACAGACAGACAGACACACACACAGACACACACACACACACACACACACACACGCACACGCATACACACACACACACACCCCCGAACACATATACACACAAACGCGACCCATCAAAAGCGCATTCGACAAAAAGTGTTCACGCACTGAACTCGGCTAGTAAAGTGCTTGGAATAACAATACCAACGGAAGATTGAAATTCTAAAGGCATGGTGTTGTGCAAGACAAAATAAATAAAGTACATGTAACACTTTTTCTGCAGACCTAGGTTCTTTTGTAGCCCGACGCCACCACTCTCTTATCAAAGAGTGCATCCTGAATACTATTAGTTGCAATCGTTCAAATGAACGTCAATAATGTATGACGTCAGCATTTCATTAAAAGAGTAGAGAACATTTGAGAGAGAGAAAGAAAGAGAGAGAGAGAGAGAGAGAGAGAGAGAGAGAGAGAGAGAGAGAGAGAGAGAGCAATCACGTCTCACCAACTGAACTCTTGGCCTATTTTCATAGCACTCTCTTCGGTGTAACCATTTTTCTCAGTCGCAATCGATTTGTTTAACATTCTACGAAAAAGTCACGCGCTCCTAAAAAGCAAGAACTTTTTTTTTTTGCGTCTAAGTGGTTGACTTGAACACGCTCTCGAGAAACTTAAGCCTTCGATGATCACATGGCCGTAGTCATAATGGCGTCTTTCGCACGCGCTTGGAGTTGTACCTCTTGCAGACAGCGTTAACGCATTATCTCCCCAATTTGTGAACTACTATTCCCAACTGTAGCCATACTTTGTCAGCGAAAAACATTCTATGTACCTCTGCAAGAATATTTTGTCATCCGAAGTCAGTTTAATTATGGTGTTCGTGGGATACCATCCAGCTTCGCTCTGATCAATTCACGGTAAATGAAGCAACAATGCATTGGAAAAAATCGTTGACATTTATTGAAAGTTTGGTTGCGGGCGTACAAACATTTTATTGCCTTGGAATCTTGTGAAATCTGTATCGTATATTTACTCGAGCAAAATGAAAAGCGAGAGGGACTAGAAACATTAAAGGTTTGTGTGAGAGGATTAGAAGAAATTGCACTTTTAACAGTTACAAAAACTGAACGGCAAACTACAAAAAAACAAAGAAGAAGAAGACAAGTCGCGTAAGGCGAAATTACTACATTTAGTCAAGCTGTGGAACTCACAGAATGAAACTGAACGCACTGCATTTTTTCACAATGACCGTAGTCCGCCGCTAGTGCAAAACGCAGTGAAACTGACGAGCCTGTTTAGCGCGGTTAGTGGTTTCGCTGTGCTGCATAGACGCTTTTCTGTACCTCTCTTCGTTTTAACTTTCTGAGTGTGTTTTAATCCAAACATATCATATCTATATGTTTTTGGAATCAGGAACCGACAAGGATTAAGATGAAATTGTTTTTAAATCGATTTCGGAAATTATATTTTAATCATAATTTTTATATTTTTAATTTTCACAGCTTGTTTTTAATCCGAATATAACATATTTATATGTTTTTGAAATCAGAAAATGATGAAGAATAAGATGAACGTAAATTTGGATCGTTTTATATAAAACTTTTTTTTATACAATTTTCAGATTTTTAATGACCAAAGTCATTAATTAATTTTTAAGTTGCCAAGCTGAAATTCAATACCAAAGTCCGGCCTTAGTCGAAGATTGCTTGGCCAAAATTTCAATCTATTTGATTGAAAAATGAGGGTGTGACAGTGCCGCCTCAACTTTTACAGAAAGCCGGATATGACATCATCAAAGACATTTATCGAAAAAATGAAAAAAACCATCTGGGGATATCATACCCAGGAACTCTCATGTAAAATTTCATAAAGATCGGTCCAGTAGTTTACTCTGAATCGCTCTACACACACACACACACACACACACACACACACACACACACACACACACACACACACACATACACACACACTAAAACACACACACACACACACACACACACACACACACACACACACACACACACACACACACACACACACACACACACACACACACATACACCACGACCCTCGTCTCGATTCCCCCTCTATGTTAAAACATTTAGTCAAAACTTGACAAAATGTAAACAAGTCGCGTAAGGCGAAAATACAATATTTAATCAAGTAGCTGTCATTTTTCAGCAAGACCGTATACTCGTAGCATCGTCAGTCCACCGCTCATGGCAAAGGCAGTGAAATTGACAAGAAGAGCGGGGTAGTAGTTGCGCTAAGAAGGATAGCACGCTTTTCTGTACCTCTCTTTGTTTTAACTTTCTGAGCGTGTTTTTAATCCAAACATATCATATCTATATGTTTTTGGAATCAGGAACCGACAAGGAATAAGATGAAAGTGTTTTTAAATTGATCTGGACAATTTAATTTTGATAATAATTTTTATATATTTAATTTTCAGAGCTTGTTTTTAATCCGAATATAACATATTTATATGTTTTTGGAATCAGCAAATGATGGAAAATAAGATAAACGTAAATTTGGATCGTTTTATAAATTTTTATTTTTTTTTACAATTTTCAGATTTTTAATGACCAAAGTCATTAATTAATTTTTAAGCCACCAAGCTGAAATGCAATACCGAACCCCGGGCTTCGTCGAAGATTACTTGACCAAAATTTCAACCAATTTGGTTGAAAAATGAGGGCGTGACAGTGCCGCCTCAACTTTCACGAAAAGCCGGATATGACGTCATCAAAGAAATTTATCAAAAAAATGAAAAAAACGTTCGGGGATTTCATACCCAGGAACTCTCATGTCAAATTTCATAAAGATCGGTCCAGTAGTTTAGTCTGAATCGCTCTACACACACACACACACACACGCACAGACAGACAGACAGACAGACAGACACACATACACCACGACCCTCGTCTCGATTCCCCCTCGATGTTAAAATATTTAGTCAAAACTTGACAAAATGTAAAAAAGAAGAAACTTTCGCCTGGTAAATATTCACTGATATTTCCTCTCTCTGTGTCTCTGTTTCTCTCTCTGTCATAATCGCACCCAAGACTCTTTTGGTGTCACTGGCTTTGAGTGTCTGTTTGTTTGTCCTGGTCTCCACCCATCTGTCTATTTGTCTGTGTGATCACCCCCTCCCACTATTAACCATACCCCTTATCCATGTTTGATGTAAACCACATATACTCACAGACACGCAGACACGACATACAGACAGCCACGTGTACATTTACATATACACACAACTACACACGCGGTCACACACCCACGCACATACACACACGTATACTACTTTGGAGCTCGAATGTTTCGGACGAAGCAAACGAACCATGTTAAACATCCCAATTTATCAGACACACGGGTAATCGTATACAACAAAGTATTCCACATCTGCGATATTGACGTATACATGATACTGTTCAATCAATCCCTATACACCACATAATATCATCAACTCCAGACCAAAGACCTCAGGTAACGAGAAATGGAAGCTTTGTTCTTCCGGAAGTTACGTCACATCGACCGCTCTACCAGCACTGAAAATGCTAGGACCAAATCAAAGGCCATACTATGTCAACACTTGCTTCTGTAGAATGCTTGACCGAAGTTGGTGTTATTCTGTCTGACCGGAATCAAAGACATGATGAAAACGATACGGTATGGTGTACCGGCCAGTGAGTTACAGGGTGACCCCCCCCCCCCCAAAAAAAAAAAAAAAAAAAAAAAATGCCACCGACAAAAGTGCTAATAACGTTTTTATTTGTTGACCAAATTACTTCATATTTGGCTGAAGTTATTTTAAATAAAATATGAAGTTATTCGGTCCACAGATTTATAAGTTATTAGCATTTTTGTGGGTGGCATTTTTTGTGTCACCCTGTACAAAAATAAAACAATGTCTCGCTCAGGACAAGAAATCTCCACTAGAAATACGGGATACATGTATTATATTGACATACAGAAGAAACAGAGAGAGAGAGAGAGAGAGAGAGAGAGAGAGAGAGAGAGAGAGAGAGAGAGAGAGAGAGAGAGAGAGAGAGAGAGAGAGAGACAGAGAGAGAGAGATAGAGAGAGAGAGAGATAGAGAGAGAGAGAGAGTTTACATAAATGAGAACACAATTTCACCGAAAGCACAAGGCCGTAACAAATAACATTAACCAAATCACGCAGAGTATGTGCTGAGTTATTAAGCGCTGTGGACACCGCTCATAAAAGTCAAGTCATCGCTGCATATTGATTTTGCAGTTGTTAATATGAGCAGCATGCCGACACTCAACACTAAACCAGTTCTTCAGTCATGAACTTTCATAAGGTTTATTTCAAGCCAAAAGATGAAGAACAATGGCACTCATGCAGAGAAAGGAAAACATGGTATGAAAACGTAGATACAATAACATGTACCACTCAACAAATGAAAATCCACACTCATAAGTAAATGTAGCCTATTGCTCACAAAATAACCTTTATTATTCTACCATGTAAACAAAATTACCACCGTCTTCAGTTCAGAAAAGATTTCGCTTTAAATCACGGCCGTAGCCATCTTTTGCCCAAAATAGCAAACGACCGAGAAAGGGAGGCCATTCGAATGACGAAGTCAAGCGAAGATGACAATAATGGGTCCTCGGTGGCTCACATGTTCCAGCTCTCCTGCTTTCGAAGTGCCATTAGCAGAACGTCACGATGCTCAAGAGGCTGATGAAAGTTCATAGAAACTTCGGTACTGCAGCAGAATTTGCTCTTAGGGTGATAAGAAGTACACATCTGTACGCGCTTTTTTTACTGTCCAAACTCAGCTTGGTGAATTCTCAAGCCAGTAATATAACATGCCACGCTGACTATCCTGATTCAAAGTGGCCACTCTCTGAATAAACCCAGGAAAAAATCGCAGCAGAAAATAACATACTGCTTAGGAACTACCAAAGGGAATGACGTTTTATACCACCTTTCAGGATTTGCTGTTGACAGGATCATGTCACTTTTGTCCCCCCAAAAAGCATTTAACATGCGGAGCATAATTCTAACCATATAAAGCGTGTATACTGCAGCAATGAAACCAAGATGAGAAGAAGAGAAAGATAGAAGTGGACTATAATTATCGCCTTTTGAAGGAGTTGGAACCTGAAGGGGCCAAGGCAAAATGGCTCTGCAGTACTAAAACGCAAACATTGTTTTTCTTTATTAGCTAAAACAAGAAACCAGCTCAAACACTTATCTCAATCAGCAAAAACGCGCAGGAAAATGCGTTTCTTGTTCTCTGACGGCAAATTAGTATGCGTATGGGGGTGGGGGTTATGCTGGAAAATAGAGAGAGAGAGAGAGAGAGAGAGAGAGAGAGAGAGAGAGAGAGAGAGAGAGAGAGAGAGAGAGAGAGAGAGAGAGAGAGTCAGAGAGAGAGAGAGAGAATCAGAGAGACAAAAACAAAGCCAGACATACAAAGAGACTGGGAAAACAGCACCCTCTGACACTTGAAGCTTCAGATCTTCATCGATTTTAATGCAACAACCACCCGGGCCATGAACCACGGTAAACAACATCCATTCGTGACCCTCATTCTTCTGTACGCAAGCAGCATACTAAATGTGCATCCCACAAACAATTCTCACGTCAAATGAAACAGTAAAAGAACAGGCAGCTTTTCAAATGTTTCTGCCAGGAGTGGGTGACTAGAAGAGAGATAAATCAGCGCACTTTGTATTGCACATGCGGAAAAAGGGGAAAGCAGCAGGCCAGAAGAAGAAAGCACGCCAGGGGTTAAGCAGCGTGACCGTGAGTTGTCTTCCTTTGGCAGGTATGATGGCGTCACGACCGATTATCTTTCTTTCCTTGATTTTTTTGGCTGCTCACTCAGCCGTGAAACGTCTCTGCCACTGATGACGTTTGTCCTGGCATGTTTGTCGAACGCGCATTGATATACAATATGATAGAAATGACATGGTTTTGTCCGAAAGTCGAAAATAATCTTCTGACAGAACCAAGACTGCTGCCCCAGACGAACCAGAGCTATTAGGCTTGATGGCTCCAGCAAGATACAACGCCAACGACAACAGCAGCAGCAGCAGCAGCAGCAGCAACACACAGACCCAGAAAAAAGGACAACAGTAAGTCAGAAGTTATACACAAATACAATGCCTATGCTTTGATGGATACAAGTATTCCGAGACGAGCAACTCTCGCGTTGGTATTTCTGCGAATCTGGCAGCTGACTGACACATAAGAATAGCTTCTCCATCTGATGGCCACATGGGTATGTGCCCGGAAAAGAAGTCATCAAGGTCGAAGGCACAGAATTTTGCGAATAGCTCTTTCGCAAACTGTTGGGTTGATGCACTGGTAGTACAAAGGTCGGCTTGCTTGTTCTGCGACAATGTCACCACAGCTGGAGTAAGGTGGTTGCATTTTTTTTTGCATCGAAGAGTAATTTTGTGGGGTGAGTATTCACGTGTACGCCACTTACAGTACTCTCAGTTTAAGCCTTCTTCTGGATAAGGCTGATACGATTGATGATATTACACAGACTTGGAATAGAAATGTTGTGAACTTGTTCAGTGCAAAAAAGTCACAAGGCTTGATTGCAAGAATATGTTTTCTGCGGCCACTGGGCTTGATTGCAGGAGTACGGTTCCTACGATCACTGGGCTTGATTGCAAGAGTATGTTATCTGCGGTCCCTGGGCTTGATTGCAAGAGTATGGTTTCTACGGCAAGTGGGCTTGGTTGCAAGAGTATGGTTTATACGGTCACTAGGCTTGATTGCAAGAGTATGGTTTATACGGTCACTAGGCTTGATTGCAAGAGTATGGTTTCTGCGAGAACCAAGAGGAAATACCCAGGCAATAATGCGCCAACAAGTACACGGTGTGAATCACGGAGGTGCTTGATGTCTGACTTCAGAGGGAACTCAAAGAGCTTCTTCCGCGAAACACAAACGTCTTTGCTGTTCTATTTCGTCATACATTCTTATCATTCAAGGCGCAACTCTTCGTTGTTTTTGTGCGGCCTTTGGTTGTTGTTGCGAGTCTCGTCTAGACGATTGTTACTGACAGGCGGAACAGTGCCTATACCGGGTCACGGGTTCATCGTCTGGTGAACAGGCAGATGTTGATGCAGCGTAACAGTATGGATAAAATGATAACGGTGCCGTGAACGGGAACGTGACCCCGACGTATAATCGCCAGGTAAAGGAAAACCCTTGAAGCATACAACAAATTAATATGACGACGGAAATTTAAATAGCGTTAAATCATAAACGCATCTTTTTGATCCATTGCTAAGGGGAAAAGACGTGTTGGTAGCTTGATGCGAATTAAATCTCAAAGGACTGCAAACATATGCACAGGACCTTAATCGTAACCACAGAGCGTTGCTTGGTCGTTGAAATGGAGCAATTGACAATGAAGGGACAATAATAAAATTGACAATGGGAACGTGAACGTGAGGTGAACTCAACATATGACGTCATGAGCCTTGAAAGAGCTCAAAACGAACAAAACGAACATATAATTACGATGGTACGTGTGGTTCAGCAGGAAGCTTTTGGATGACAGCCTATTACGTATTTTTTTAAGCTTGTGCCGTTCGCCTTTTTACCTGGTGCGGCATACATTGACGTCACGTTTGTATTTTAATGTCAAACTGCCTAATATCAGCGAGTTGTGCACGTGCGACATCAGTAGAAATTGCCGTAACACGGACTGACGGCGAGGACGAAGACACACCGGAATTGGAAAGTATGGCCAACGGTTCCTTGACTGGCAGAAACAGGCACCTGCACGAACGTGAACACCTGCACACAGTGGGGGCCGGGATCAGAAACTAAGGATGATCTAGTTAAGCACAATTATGATCCTAGATTGCTGTGTATGACACAATTTTGCGAGTGGAAACCAGCTTTAAAGAACAAGTTTTCATCGGAACGACAATAACAGAGGACACCTGTCCGCCTGTTGCAACACGAATGTGAACAGGTGTCTGTTACAATGCTAATGTGGGCAGGTGCTAATCTAAAAGGCCAACATTTCTCAGGGCATTGGTGCTTGCATAAGGAAGGATTAAATACAGCTCCATTTTGAATCAGTGTTCAATGTTTCGTTCAATCGGAGTTCCGGTCCAGATGTTTCACTTAATTTCGAACGAGCATTTATGTCTTTTACAAGGTGAAGTTTCTGTTCAGGTGTTTCACTTCATTTCGAACGAGCATTTATGTCTTTTACAAAGGAAAGTACCTGTGCAGATGGATCCCTTATTTTAACCCCCAGTTGACGTCTTTTCAAGTCAAGATCCTGTCGTCAAGAATCATTTTATTTCGAGAAGGCGTTTGATATCTTTAACGTTCGAGTTCCTGTCCCGGCAGCTGCGTGAAAAGCTGAGTATGAAACACGTGTTGTAAATCGGTGAGACAGGTGTAACAAGACTTTAGGCTTTGGCACCTTTTACTTGTATGATATTAAATAACATAGAAAGTGATGAGAACACCCTGTGGACACACGTATATTTGCAACATCATGTGTAACAATGCAGTGCTGATGCTCTCCTTGATCATAAAGCCCCCCCCCCCCCCCCATAACCTCCCCTGCTCCCTCCCCCTTCCCGATACCATAATTACCACGTCCGGCTTCTCAGTAGCAAACATACTTTCTAAAAAATCGGGACACCGTACACACATCTTTAAAAAAACCGACAACCCACCAGCGATATGCACCGTAAACAACATCACAAATCTATAAGCCATACAGGAGGCAGACGAAACGTTACGAGATTTCAATGTATTCAGCAATGTTTTCCGTATTATGCCCATCCAGCTGACTGCACAAGAATGCTAGAGTTTCCCATGCTATGCTCTTTGTTTAGAACGCGCATCTCCAGGCACAGGCGAATGATTCCAGCAGATTGCATTTGTGTTTTTAATAAAAGATGTATCTTGTGTTCCAATGAATTTATACCATAACGGAGTCGACTTTTACTACAACGGTCATTACGACAATGATCATCAATGCATAGTCCTTTCCCCTCTATTTTTTTCTGAAATTTCCAATAAGCCATTCAGGCTCATGTTTCCTGTGTTAAACAGTAGACTAAGGCGCCAGCACTCACACTCACACTTTTTTTGAGGCACTAAAAGCTGAAAATAAATCAGATTTAAAAGAATCAAGAAAACCGGTTTACACATGATGTTGCCAATATACGTGTGTCCACAGGGTGTTCTCATCACTTTCTATGTTATTTAATATCATACAAGTAAAAGGTGCCAAAGCCTAAAGTCTTGTTACACCTGTCTCACCGATTTACAACACGTGTTTCATACTCAGCTTTTCACGCAGCTGCCGGGACAGGAACTCGAACGTTAAAGATATCAAACGCCTTCTCGAAATAAAATGATTCTTGACGACAGGATCTTGACTTGAAAAGACGTCAACTGGGGGTTAAAATAAGGGATCCATCTGCACAGGTACTTTCCTTTGTAAAAGACATAAATGCTCGTTCGAAATGAAGTGAAACACCTGAACAGAAACTTCACCTTGTAAAAGACATAAATGCTCGTTCGAAATTAAGTGAAACATCTGGACCGGAACTCCGATTGAACGAAACATTGAACACTGATTCAAAATGGAGCTGTATTTAATCCTTCCTTATGCAAGCACCAATGCCCTGAGAAATGTTTGCCTTTTAGATTAGCACCTGTCCACATTAGCATTGTAACAGACACCTGTTCACATTCATGTTGCAACAGGCGGACAGGTGTCCTCTGTTATTTTCGTTCCGATGAAAACTTGTTCTTTAAAGCTGGTTTCCACTCGCAAAATTGTGTCATACACAGCAATCTAGGATAATTGTGCTTAACTAGATCATCCTTAGTTTCCGACCCCGGCCCCCACTGTGTGCAGGTGTTCACGTTCGTGCAGGTGCCTGTTTCTGCCAGTCAACGAACCGTTGGCCATACTTTCCAATTCCGGTGTGTCTTCGTCCTCGCCGTCAGTCCGTGTTACGGCAATTTCTACTGATGTCGCACGTGCACAACTCGCTGATATTAGGCAGTTTGACATTAAAATACAAACGTGACGTCAATGTATGCCGCACCAGGTAAAAAGGCGAACAGCACAAGCTTAAAAAAAACCACGTAATAGGCTGTCATCCAAAAGCTTCCTGCTGAACCACACGTACCATCGTAATTATATGTTCGTTTTGTTCGTTTTGTTCGTTTTGAGCTCTTTCAAGGCTCATGACGTCTTATGTTGAGTTCACCTCACGTTCACGTCCCCATTGTCAATTTTATTATTGTCCCTTCATTGTCAATTGCTCCATTTCAACGACCAAGCAACGCTCTGTGGTTACGATTAAGGTCCTGTGCATATGTTTGCAGTCCTTTGAGATTTAATTCGCATCAAGCTGCCAACACGTCTTTTCCCCTTAGCAATGGATCAAAAAGATGCGTTTATGATTTAACGCTATTTAAATTTCCGTCGTCATATTAATTTGTTGTATGCTTCAAGGGTTTTCCTTTACCTGGGCTTGATTGCAACAATATGGTTTGTATATGTGACAGGGGAGGCTACCGCTCCTTTCACAGCAGACTCTGCACCCGAGTTGTTGGCCTTTAAAAGTCAACACCAGTGGATTGTAGAATTCTGTTTGTGATGGGGTCTGGTGGTTTCCGATTGTCTGTATGTTCATGGAAACCTTCGGGTTTGCATAACAGTTTTTATAGGGCTAAGAAATTAGCCCTAACATTTTCAATCCTGTTTGATTGCACTTCGCTTCCCGAGGTGATCGTAGTGTTTCGGCACACGGTTACATCTGGCGCTTGCGAGCAGGGGTGGGACTCGGCATGATATGTTCGGGTAATGGCATAATATGACCACTGAACATTTTCGTGCTGTTCCCATTCTGCGAACTTGGGATGGACAGTGGTCCCCCGGTTCGGAACTTCGGGACGAAGTTCATTTCAGACGGGGGCGATTGTGACAGGGGAGGCTACCGCTCCTTTCACAGCAGACTCTGCACCCGAGTTGTTGGCCTTTAAAAGTCAACACCAGTGGATTGTAGAATTCTGTTTGTGATGGGGTCTGGTGGTTTCCGATTGTCTGTATGTTCATAGAAACCTTCGGGTTTGCATAACAGTTTTTATAGGGCTAAGAAATTAGCCCTAACATTTTCAATCCTGTTTGATTGCACTTCGCTTCCCGAGGTGATCGTAGTGTTTCGGCACACGGTTACATATATAACACTCAGCAGACATTTTCTGCTGGTTTCAGGTAAAGAAGAGCAAGAGCATTCAGGAGGAGAAATTCATGGGAAGTGGAGGACAATAACGTAAAGGAAGAAGAGGAGAAGGAAGAAAGCAACGAGAAGAAGACGAGGAAAGATAAGACAAAGGAAAGGTGGAAAGCAGAAGAGAAAGATGTAAGAAGGGGAAAAGGAGATGGAGGAGGAAACGTGGGAAAGGTCTTTACGGAGGAAGAGAAAGAGAAGGAGTAGAAAAAGGAGGGGACAGTGAATATATTCTGAAAGAATATCCCGCACAACGACAACGTTATCAGGAATTCACGTGCCTGTGCCTACAGGTAACTTATTCCATAACTTGGCACTGATGCTGTGCCTAAAAGCCTACATAAAATGTGTGCATGGTGTGCGTGTGAGTGTGTGTGTGTGTGGGGGGGGGGGGGGTTGCCGTATGTGATGCGTTGTGATGTGGCAGCCTGAATTACGACACGGACCTGCCGCACGTGCTGCTAATTATCCGCAATCCTGTACAACACACTGTGTGGCAGTAAAAACAACTACTTGGCTCCGATACACGAGTGTGGCGGGACAACGAGAGAGAGAGAGAGAGAGAGAGAGAGAGAGAGAGAGAGAGAGAGAGAGAGAGAGGGAGAGAGAGATGGAGAGGGAGAGACTGAGAGGGAGAGAGAGAGGAGAGAGAGAGGAGAGAGATAGAGAGAGGTAGAGAGAGGGAGAGAGAGAGAGAGGACAGACAGAGACAGAGACAGAAGAGAGAAAGAGAGAGAGAGAGAGAGAGAGAGAGAGAGAGAGAGAGAGAGAGAGAGAGAGAGACACACAAAAAAGAGACAGACAGAGACAGAAGAAACAGAAGAGAGAGAGAGAGAGAGAGAGAGAGAGAGAGAGAGAGAGAGAGAGAGAGAGAGAGAGAGAGAGAGAGACTCATACTCAGAACTTTATTACTAAAGGATAAAGGTTTTAGGCAAAGCCTATTCTTCCAACCTGTCCTTTATACAACACGAGAGAGAGAGAGAGAGAGAAAGAGAGAGAGAGAGAGAGAGAGAGAGAGAGAGAGAGAGAGAGAGAGAGAGAGAAAGAGAGAGAGTCTGAGTCTGAAGTTTTATTACTTTGTACAGTTCATTGTGAAGGGGTGGATGGGGGAACGATGTGGAAATGTCGATACAGATGTACAATGCTCATCGATAAAACACAAGGTGGGTAATTCGCGACATGGTTTCCAGATCGCGTGGAATGTCAACAACTGAGACTGATCACACCAGAAAAGGTCCCAAAGTCGCGCGCGGTCTTGCAGACACGTTACTTTCTGCAAAGTCTCTTGTCAAATGTTTGTTTTCTGTCTGCGCCTAGTTTTTCGGCACATTCTTTCATACTTCTTTCCGTTCTTTGCATGTCTTGATGTTGTCTGTCCATGGTCATGCCGACGTTGTCTAGTCGCTCTTGGATTTCTGCCATCATAGACAAAAGTGTATCCGTTTGGTCGGGAGTAAAAAAATGTTCGTCTCTGCTCGGGTGGGGGGGGGG
>NC_090245.1:83311702-83319202 GCF_037325665.1 Littorina saxatilis
AGCAAATGAACAGTGACGCACGTGGCATGTTCGCCATGACATTGGACAAATGAAACTGAAGATGTCTGACATTATAAAACGTGAATACAGACAAATGGACTTTGCCATGCGTGATAGTAAGGGTACGAAATTATAGCAAGAACTATGATATAAGGTAACTATGTGAAAATGAAGAAAATAATGTATCTACATTGTTTTTAGGAAAGAGTAAATGCAAGCTTCCGTGGTATAAACCCCTAACAGCGGGTACTCTTAGGTATGTGGTATAGTTTTTGACAAGAGAAAAATACTTGAGTGTACAGGTGAAATAATAAAATTAGTAATTTGCAATAAAGAGAAATTTCAATTAAAATTACGCGTACTGACTTCCGACATATCATCGAAGACGCTGTCTTGCTGAAACGAATAAGGGAACAAAAAATAGAAACACATCGTGTGACAATCTGTTGACCTGTAACTTTAGGCAATGAAGACTAATTAATCAACGTAACAAAAAAAAAAGCAATGCTTCCAGGGGATTGTACTTGAAATCTAGGCTTGTCAATTTTGATTAAAAACATGTCGAGTAGAAGCATGTTTAGTAGTCACATGTGTGAGATAACATGAGCAAATTCTCTTTTTTTTTCGTCGGTACTCATGAAAAGTAGATTTCACTTCTAGTGGAAAGAACGTCTGTCAGACGATTGCCACAGCTGGAATTAATGCTGATATGTCACGTAATGGTTGATGGGAATTAGGTTAATGAAAAGTCAGTGAACATGTAGCACATCCCTGCTCTGAGGTAGACTGTATGCACAGACAAATGCGACACAAAAAACAACCCGTAGACAAAGTAGAATACTACCCTCACCCCACCTCCTGGCTAGCCACTCCAACTTCGCCCTCACCTACGCCCTCACCTACGCCGGGTGTCTTAGTTCTCTGAAACTGTTTGGCCATATACACTCTGTCTGTTTGCCTTTTGTTGCAGTTTCTGACTTTTTGTTGTTGAAGTTTAGCTTGTGTTGATTTGCAAATGATGTCTATGAAGAACTTGGGTTATATCTATGGAGGAGAAAAGAGAGATGGAGGGGGTAATTTTGGGCAGGGTTGGTTGGAGAAATGGGTTGAATTCGGAGATTTCAAAGCAAAGAGCGAACGGGTGTTACATGTCAAATCACATATTTCAACCCGCTCACTGTCAGTTTTTAAATTATTTTAATCTTGTAATACTGTGAAATGAGCACATAGGCTGAACACGGTTTTTAAATACAACAAACTCCTATTGTATTTTTGTTTTTACCAAACTAATTCAATACATCATGGCGACAGTAATGTCTCCTTTCCGCCTTTATCAAGAATAAGTTCATTCGTTTTATTTTATGTTGCATTATGATAAAGTTTGGCTAAAAATGAAATACAGTTCTGAACTTTCGTGGCTAACCAGAAATGATGCGTTTATTCAACCATTACCGTAAACGTCTTTTATCTTTATTCTTTTTCTCATGTTTGTATCGGCTTGCTGTTATCAGTCATTTTCTTGCGAAAGCGCATCTGGACGTTTATTGAAACATTACATGTTTCTGTCAAAGGATACATAAACATCAGAGACAAAACATACAACGTTTGTCGACTTATATTTCCCTCTGTATACCAAATGTTGCAAATACAATGTTTTTGTCCCCGTCAGTACGTTAGTGATTGCTCTCACGTGATATCAGAACGTAATGAAAACTTTTTGCAGTTGTTGAAACGGCCTTCGTATGAGAAAAACAATCCCCTTGCGTATCTGCAGTATTCCTGTTTTACCTCTGCGTTGCTCGGCAACAGAAATAAAAGCAAACACTCGAGGACGCTAGATTAAACAAACGCAGTTTGTTTCTGTGCGAAGAGCTATAGATTCTGAAATCGTATCAGATCCGATAACGTCTCTTTTTATCGATGTTGGGTGAGTTGAAAGGCGATAAACTACAACTGACATTTGCAAAACGGCAGGTCTCTGCAAATTCTGTCCTATTTTGGATGTAAAAGAAAACATAACTAGCAAATACATTCCCAGCGTTATTGGCAAAAACAGACACGGCATAAAAGGAGGCAAAGTTGGTCAGCCTGAAATTGTACACAATAGAACATCTAAAAAGTTGTGTGTGTGTGTGTGTGTGTGTGTGTTTGTTTTTATGTTTTTTACCAAGAACTTTCTTTTTGATATTTGAGGATATTTTCAGAATCAAAGCCTATCCCGAACAAAGAGTGTAAAGTTAAACTAATCAAAAGTTCTGTTCGCAAGCCGAAAGGGGAAACGTATTCTAACAGCCTGAAAGAATCATGTTACTTACCCCAGTGTTTTTCCACCCTATTACAGAAAGGTCGACACAGATTGTTCTTCCTCTCATTTTTAACAGCAGCATCCGTTACATTTAAATAGCAGCAGACAAGAGATTACCTTCAGACACTTTCTTTCATCTCTCATTTTGAATATTTGCCACTATCAATTTAACCGTCAACTGTTATTTTTTTTGTATAAACATATTGACGATCTATTTTTCTTTTGCCTGTTTCAACGTTCATTCTACAATATTGTAAGGTATCCGTTTTACCTTCATTAAAGAAAGATTGAACTCTTGTTGGTTCTTTGTGCATACAATTGTATAACAAACCTGTTCGTCTGGTCTTTCTTTTGACCACGGTATAATTTATTGTACACCATGATGACCCTTTTGTATATAACGTAAATATACATAGTTTTGTCTGCGTTGGGGATGCAAATCTTTCATACGAAAGCATATTGTTCACTCTGTACATTTGTAGCATTTCTAATGTAAATGGTTCAGTCAAAACCCATGCAATAAAGAATAATGCAAACCGTAATACAAATGTCAACTAACTGTAACGAAATTGAAACAATTTGTGTTACTTCATTCCATACGAAACACACACTATCTGAACTTAACAACAGATTCAATTTAAACTAAATCACTAAGTTGAATTTATATTTGAACAATCACATGGTACAGGTATACTGCATTGACTGTACTCGAATAAAACATTTTAATCAAAGTATTGCTTTGGGAAAAGAAAATAGATTAGAAAGGCTTGCATTGGTAAAGCATTGGGTATATGGCCAGGGGTGTTTGGTTGTAAATTGTACATGGGTTGGAAAAAAAATGGAGCCAAGGAAAAAGCTCATGATAAGTGTATTAATTTGTACATCAAAGGTTAACGTTACTAGTTAGGTTCCTATTTCATTCAGAAAACGTCACCTTCCTAAAGCTGGCAAACATACGCTTCACACATCTAGTCTACTGTAAAACGCATGCAAGAGAAAAAAATAATTTTACAAAATGCCAAAAAACATATAATAAATCCTCTTCTCACATTAATATAAGGTACTGTGTTATGATATATGATGAATTATTTCTTTTGAAAGTTTGTGCTCGATTACCATTGAATTCTAAGAATAACTGCAATCTTTTTATCGTTTATAAGAATGTTTGAAATTGTCGGGGCAAACATTTACAATGATCACGGTAAATCGATATTCGTATTGCTAAGAATACAACTTCGGCAATGCTTCAAGTTGATTGCAAACAAAATAATCTGTAAAGGGAGGTATATGCACACGTTTGGGACGGAGGGCTGGCATTCTAAGGTCATGCAAAAGTAGGTCAAAGTCAAGGCCATTAAATGATCGGCAAGGGCTAGGTTAGGGAGGGGCGGGGGTGGGGGTGGGGGGGTGGGGGGGAGGATATACAGTAAAGGAGTAATAAGGTTTAATGATATATAGAGAAATGAACTGTGTTTGTGTGTGTGTGTGTGTGTGTGTGTGTGTGTGTGTGTGTGTGTGTGTGTGTGTGTGTGTGTGTGTGTATGTGTGTGTGAGCGCTCGCGTGTGTATGTTTGTGTGCTCCCGTATGCGCTAAACGCTTAAGAAAGAATTCCTGCTAATATTAACTTGCTAAACTGTAGCAAAAGTACAGGTTTACTACCGGTCTTTTCTAAAGAATGAAAAACTAATTTGGCCTATAACTGTATGTATTCTGAAACTTACTACACTCACAATAAAGTACCATGCTTATTTGATAAAATATGGTATTGACATTCCCTAAGAGTCACTCTGTTTACAGATGTGAACTACATCTGCGTATATCTCTAGTCTATATAACTATGATATCTTCATGAAGTAACTATAACTTTGACTAATAGTCATCTGAGACAATACCATAAACACTGTTCCTTCCTTACAATCACGTGTTAAAATACTGAATGCTTATACATGTACTGAAGTATAGGAGTCGGTGAATATATATATATACGGAAAAGCGTGGAGGGGTTTAGGAATTATCATCATCTGCAATGGAAAACACCTACAAAATATTGCCAGGCTGCCATGACGTTCAAGCAGAGTCACGTGAGAATCTCAGCCAATGACAGAAAGCTGTTACAAGACTACAACTAAACTGGACTACGTTGCAGCATTCTGGTATTGGCGCACTCACTCTCAGCCTCGTAAGAATACTCAAAGCGTCAATTGTGTCACGGCAAATTCCCGGCAGGAAGGAAAAACAAAATAATGTTCAGATTAGCAGACTTTCATCTTGGTCAGACGGCATGCGGCGTTGGGTTTTTATTATTTTGCTAGTTTAATTCTTGAGAAGATAAGTTGTTGCTATACCGTACCTCCGTCCCTGCTTGCTATGGACAGACAACACATAAGACAACATGGTGTCATTAGCTTCGTGTCCTAAACAAATAAATAGAACACATGTACGATCGGTGTACGATGATCATGCAGCCTGAGAACACTGAACATGCGTGCACTGAAATGACCCTTGCACGTACAGCGTTATCAGCAGTCAACACTGATGCTGAGCCGTACGTTGAAGTGATCTGGTTCCATATCTGCGCTATAGCCTATGCCTGGTCCTACAGTTCAGCGTAGCCTACAAGAGCTACTAGCCTTCCAATGAAATCTGAGGATTTACAGCAATAAAGCAAGACATCAAATACTCAAAACTCCATTGAAAACTAGAAGAAAATACAAAGAAAAACATCTGTAAGAAGATCAATCAGCACATAGTATCAAACAAAATATAGAAAAAGAAAAATGCAAACACTGCGTTAGCGAACAAAATATTTTCTGGCTCTTGGCGTATTTGCAAAAGCCGCACATGTCATCTCGGGTGAAGGAAAAACAGCATTCCTACAACAATCATTTCTAGAGTTTTAGTGGGTTACTACGCGGACTACGCAGCAAACATTGTTAGATTAGAATGGCAGGATTTAAACAAAAGGAAAACGAACGGAAATGACTTTAGCCATGCTGATAGTAGCCAATGCCTTCATGTCCATGTCAGACAAGTTTTAAACAAATTCTGAAGCAGTCACTGGTTGGTCAGTCGATTAAAGCAGCACTACAAAGGACCAGTCACAACACAGACCCAAAAGGAAGTTGCGCGAAAGCTCTGCGCAGTGTTTCAACGCACTCAGACGCAGCTTCAAAGCGGATCGCGGAGAGCTCTGAATCATTGCATTAAACATCGGAAACAGCGTACAGGAAAACGAGAAAACGACTATAGAAGTCTTCCTTTGTCATCGCGCAGCCCGCGAGTGTATTCAGCTCCCAGCAGTTTAGATCTCAGTATTTGAATGGAAGCAATCAGAATACTCAACAAGACCATTTACGACCGTTTTTTGGTTTCAAAGAAGAATTGAGATGACAGTGTGAATAGATTTTTTTCTCGTGCGTGTAAATGGATAAGAATGGTGTGACCTATTTTCTGCACAATTGCTGGTGGTTCTAAAAGCTTGCTTTGAACATTTCTTCTGTTTTTTGATGGTGGGGAGGGCGGTCGGGGCTCTCCTAGCACGCAGGCATATTCAAGAAGAAAAGCACATACACACAATGAGAAATACAAGAAAGAAAGAAACAAAGAAAGAAACAAAGAAAAGCACGCGAACGCCGAAGCCGAAGCATACGCCAATCTAAGAAACGGCTCCTATAATGTCAAGAACACTTCTGTAGCTACTTACAGGCACTGCACAATCGTTTTCATGATATTTATTGGTTTGACAATTAGGAACACCCTACCGAAAAAGACATTATATGAACACAGTCATATTCATGTGTTTGTAAAGATTGATCAATAAATAGAGTTGCTTGCAAGCTGCATTTTGTATAACAGGCCGTTGCCATAATCATGATGCGCCTTTACAAAGGAGTGAATTGACAAAGACTTCTAATTCTTGCTGCCTGCACTAAAAAGCACACTGACAGTAACACTGGTTAGAGCTTAATGCCTCATGTACAGTGACTCGCGCCTGCAAAGCAACCAATATTCCCAACACATACAATTCACAGTCACACTTAATTAGTCACACACACAATGTTAGGCCGTTGACGTCATTTAGGTCGCCCGAAAGTGACAAGCACACACACAGTAGCACGCCTTTGACGTTATTTTGGTCTCCCGAAAGTGAGCCTCAACACAAACTTGCACCCATTTGACGTCGTTGTGGTTGGCGTCAAATGACCCTCTCTGGTTCACTGGCCTTGACTCGGAAGCGATAATCAACGAAGTAATTAACTTTCTAAACACTGACCTTTGGTCAATCCACATGAAGTCACGCACGCTAGCTGTCTCTTGCATTGCAAACGCTGCTATTTCCGTTAACAGGAACGCCTGCAAACGCAGCTTGCATGCTGAAAACTTCTACGTGTTTGAAGGAAAGGACGCACTTTGCATGCTGAACATCTCTGAGAGAAACAGGACCAATGTTGTGAGACGAGAAGACATTGGTAGATGCCCTCGAAGGCCACCCAACAAGAAGCCCACTTTTATCTGTCTGCTTCTCCTTCTTTCCTTCTCCGTGTTATGCTTTTGCTTTTTGTGGGGGATTGTTGTCTTTCTTGGGTAGTCATATCGAATACTCTCTTTCCCTCTCTCTTTCTCTTTCTCTCTCTCTCTATTTCTCTCTCTCTTTCTCTCTCTTTCTTTCTTTATTTGGTGTTTAACGTCGTTTTCAACCACGAAGGTTATATCGCGACGAGCTTTCTCTCTCACTCTCTCTCTCTCTCTCTCCCCCCCTCTCTCTCTCTCTCCCTCTCTCTCTCACTCTCTGTCTGTCTGTCTGTGTGTCTGTCTGTCTGTCTGTTTGTCTGTCTGTCTTTGTCTGTATGTCTGTCTGTCTGTCTGTCTCTGTGTCTGTCCGTCTGTCTGTTTGTATGTCTGTCTTTCTCTGTCGGTCTCTCTTTCTAAGTCGTCGACCCTGAGCCCCACCTACATGCTTAGGGATAAAATTGTTCCAGCACATCATTAGCCCAAACCTCCACCACGCCTCTAATTGTCATTCCCGGGCAGCAGTGAGGAATAAAAGCGTAGCGAGAAGAACAGGGACTGATAGTTCTGCGGTTCCAAGGTGAAAGCTAACAAAGCGCTTGCTGCCAAAAATGGGAATCTGCGTGAGTCTTTTATTTTGATGGTCTATGCTGTATGATTGTTACCAAGTTGATTTCGAACACAG
>NC_090245.1:83321702-83339202 GCF_037325665.1 Littorina saxatilis
TCAAGGCGGAAGCACAAATATTGTTGCTATAGACGGTTTTAGCGTGCAACCATCGGGCAACAAGCGATAAGCCATCGATCTGCGTTGCACCCTATTTTCCAAGTCAAAGGGTCGAAAATGGCAAAAGAAAACAAGTCGCGTGAAGCGATATAAAAACATTTAGTCAAGATCAACACCACAAACCAATCATCGCCAAGACTACATTCAGATAGTCTCGGCTAACCATACCAAAGACCGAGAATGGTCACGCTCGCCGCCGCAAGGCACGCGTCCGTAGTACTTACTGAACCTATTTCCTTTCATTCTGAGCATATTTTTAGAGTAAACATGACATATCTATATATTTTTGAATTTAGGAGAAGATGAGAAATACAATGCAATCAAATAAAAATCTGTTTGCGAAAAATCGATTTCAATGACAACTTTAATGAGCAAACTCATTAATTAATTTTTAAGGCTCCAAGCTGAAATGCAATACCAAAGTCCGGGCTTCGTCGAAGATTACTTGACCAAACTTTCAACCAATTTGGTTTAAAAATGAGAGCGTGACAGTGTCGCCTCAACTTTCACAAAAAGCCAGATATGACGTCATCAAAGACGTTTATCAAAAAATGAAAAAAAAGGGTGGGAATATTAAGGGAAAGTCGCCAATCCCGGAACAGTCGGCCAACTTGGAACACCTCAATATGCGATCAACGGGGAACAATTCATGAACAATTGTTTTGCAGAAATGTCAAGTGACATTCCTTGATATTATTCCAGCAAAAACAAGAGGCGAAGCCATCAAGGCTCACGTAAGAAATCGACAAACAGTAACACAAACTCAATCACTCCGTCACACACACACACACACACACACACACACACACACACACATACACAGACACACATACATACACATACACAGACACACACACAGACACACACACACACACATACACACAAACAAACACACACACACACACACACACACACACAGAAAGAGCATAGGTGAAACTGTGCAAGAAAGCGAGACACTAGATCTAGATCTGTCTGTCTGCATGTAGCCTACTTACAAGGACACGACTGCCAACTAGTCTCGGCGCGCTCAAAATAATAATGACCGAGACTTTCAGTACTTCCTTCGCGTGACGTCTAACCCTCTTACGTCATAATGTGACGTCAATGTAATGTGACGTCTTCAAATGTTAGAGTTTCTACCACAGACATACACACGCACAGACGCACGCACGCACGCACGCACAGACAGACAAAGTTACGATCGCATAGGCTACACTTACGTGAGCCAAAAATGACTACCGCGGCAAAACAAAAAAAATGGTACGTTTTTTAAACTTTTCTTCCTTCTTCTTCTTATTTCTACCGTCTACAATTCGTATTATTACTCTTTATCTATATACGTTCACGTAAAATGTTGATTGCTGTGATAAACCTTCATAGATTTGCAATAACTTGAACGGAAAAAAAGATTTGAAACGCCACGTGTATCCAACAGAAAAACGCCAAATCCATGCAGGTGCCATGCGGCAATGATGGAACACATAAGAGAGGCAAACATGGAACAGTGTTCCAGCTTTGCCGCATTCTGTTCCATCTTACCCTCATCAAACAATAAACAGAACACTGCTGTTATTCACGTATTCAATTCTCTTTTTGGTTCTGTTGTGTTTTTCCTTTCTATAAGTTTTATTGAATGATTGATTGATTTGTTTGACAGTATTATGAGACCCGAACGGCGGTGGTTACCAGAAGAAATGGGCTGCACTTTGTCGGCAGTGAAAATCGGAGATATGGGTTTGCGTTGCGCATCAAGAGCATATGGTGTTACTGTCACAACTCTTAAAGGCATATGTACTCGATGACTATACACGCTAATTGCTTTACCAACAGCTGGAGACATGCTAAATTAAGTTCCCTGCAAAATATTGTGGTCTAGGACCCCTTCAATGTTGAGATATGTTAATTTTCATTTTGATCTGGATCGTCCTATTTATAGATTTGGCAACACATGTAACGTTGATGCAAGGGAGCTAACACCGCGGCTTTGTTGACATCCTCACTTTTTCAGAGGCAAGAACAAGCTGTAATGCATGTATCATGGTCCGCGCATGGTGACATATCGTCATTATATGGTCTTATGGTGCGTTTGACATCGATTATGGGCAAACTACACTTTGTAAACACGGGAGCGCGTACATATGCCTTTAAAAGTCACTTAGAAGGAAACAAACAAATTTGCAAAAGAAGAAGTAAAGTTCACAGGAAGACCTTCTACATTAACACCAGAGATAGAACAAGAACTAATCAATAGCATTCTTGAAGCTGAAATAAATTTGCCAACGTCACCCCCATCGTTGTTTTGTACACTGTACATGGAGATTCTGGTCATTATTATTGCTTGGTGTCAGCAGCAAATGTAAGCTTACCCGCTGCTGATGTCCTGCAACGCACAACCACAAGCTCGTCGAAGAGATCATCACGAAAAAACCCAATCTTCTCCTTTCAAGCAAAAGCTGGAGATTTCACTTGCAAAAAGGCGTGCAGGTCAACAGAAAAGAGGAAAGAATGAAGCTACAAAATCTTCTGCTCAGAGAAACAAGAGGGGAATATCTTCTGATCAGAGGGAAAAAAGGAGAACATTCTCGACGATGCGTTCTATCCCCGGGGGAAAGCACTTGGTACTTGCTTCATGTGTGGCACCAACTCCCCTGAGAACATGATACAGTGCCAGAGGTGCACACAGTGGGCACACGAGGACTGCGCTGACAGCAGCGGACAAAAGGACTTCGAAGTCTGTACTTAGCAATTTTTGTGTGTCTGCAAAATCAGTTCTTAAATCTGTTCTTAGTTATTTGCTTTGAGACTTTCTGCGAAATGATTTTTACATTTAGTCAATTGGGCAGGTAGCCCTTTTATATCTATTTGTCAACAGAAGAGGGGTGCAAATGAAGCTGCGAAATTTCGTGGTACTGCTTCATGTGTGGCACCAACTCTTCTGAGGATATGTTATAGTGCCAGAAGTGCACACAGTAATCACACGATGACTGCGCTGACAGTAGAAGACAAAGGACATTGTCTGCGAAATCGGTTCTTTGCCTATTTTTTTCTCTTTTTTTAAAGGTTTTGTTTTTCAGTCCTTTTTAGACCTAGCCCTTATTTATCTTTTTGTTTTACATTTAAGGCTTAAATTGTTATCCGATTTGTTATTTCCTTGGTAAAAATCAAAATATGATGTTGAAAAAAAGACATTTACATAAAATGGCTTAATCAAAATGTTATGACGTATTTATTTATTTGGACTGGGTGGCCGAGTGGTAACGCACTTGCGCTCGGAAGCGAGAGGTTGCGAGTTGGACCCTGGGTCAGGGCGTTAGCAATTTTCTCCCCCCTTTCCTAACCTAGGTGGTGGGTTCAAGTGCTAGTCTTTCGGATGAGACGAAAAACCGAGGTCCCTTCGTGTACACTGCATTGGGGTGTGCACGTTAAAGATCCCACGATTGACAAAAGGGTCTTTCCTGGCAAAATTGTATAGGCATAGATAAAAATGTCCACCAACATACCCGTGTGACTTGGAATAATAGGCCGTGAAAAGTAGGATATGCGCCGAAATGGCTGCGATCTGCTGGCCGATGTGAATGCGTGATGTATTGTGTAAAAAAAAAATTCCATCTCACACGGCATAAATAAATCCCTGCGCCTTGAATATGTGCGCGATATAAATTGCATAAAATAAAAAAATAAAAAAATAAAAAAATCCCTGCGCTTAGAACTGTACCCACGGAATACGCGCGATATAAGCCTCATATTGATTGATTGATTGATTGATTTATCTTGTGTGTGCTTGTTTGTGTGTGAATGAGAGTGTGTGGGTGTATATGTGTGTGTGTGAGACACAGACAGAGCTAGAAAGAGAGTCAGGGTGTGTTTGTATGTGTTCCGAGTTTGACAACACAGTGTTCCACTTTACACACCCATGCGTCCAACCTGGAACAAATGCAGACATTTTTATTATGATCAGTCTGATGAGTTGCGTGACTTTTATTTTATTTTATGTGGTTTGTTTATTTACTGATAGAGTCTAGTATGTGACAATGTAAAGAACGCTTTGCAATATCCATTTTTTTGTCTGGTACGGCTGTTTCTCCTTAACTGTTCCAGGTTTAGCGACTTTCCCTATACTCAGGAACTCTCATGTAAAGTTTCATGAAAATCGGTCTAGTAGTTTTCTCTGAATCGCTCTACACACACACATACACACGCACATAGGCTTACACCACAACCCTTATCTCGATTCCCCGTCTATGTTAAAACATTTAGTCAAAACTTGACTAAATGTAAACAGAAGAAAATAAATTGCGTTTTTTCTCTCTCGCTTTCTGCGTCTTAGCTTTAGTTCTAATATTGTTACGATTACGATACACACACAATATAATAATGCTGAAGTGAACACGTCAAAATCAGTTTTACTCGCATAAAAAATAAGCACACAAAATTAATATAACATGTCCCAGGATTTTGCTGGTAACCTCTTCTCTTTCTCCCCCTCCCCTTCTTACTACACCTATCTCTCTCTCTCTCTCTCTCTCTCTCTCTCTCTCTCTCTCTCTCTCTCTCTCTCTCTCTCTCTCCCCCTCCCCCCCCCCATCTCTCTCTCTCTCTCTCTCTCTCTTAACATTGATAACATTTTTTTGCAGATTTTGCGGACGATTCCATCGGTTAAATCCGCTTATCATCTTAATTTTCCGAGCAAATTTCGATTTTCTCCAAAAAGGATCCTGCATTATTTCCCAAAGCTGTCACGAACAAATTGTTGATTGCGGCGGCTGAAGAAGACGAAGAAGAACAAGAACAGGAACAAGAACAAGAACAAGAAAACATAGGACCAGAAGGACAAAAAGAAGGACCAGAAGAGCAAAAAGAAGAACAAGAACAAGAAGAACACAGAGAAGACGAAGACGAAGAAGAAGAAGAAGAAGAAGGAAAAGAACAAGAAGTAGAAGAAGAAGAATAGCCAAAGCTGCTTCGTTGCATCCAAAGGATCCAAGATCATAAAAGTGACATGCAAAAGCATTATCAACAGACAGGCCAAGAAACAACCAGCCTCAGATCCAAGCACTGACACAAGTGGCTCAGAGACACACGAACAGCCTCTGTCAATGATCTGAACGAGAGGCTCAGAAAGACGCTCAAGAGATGTTTTCTTTGACGTCGATTCCCTCTTCGCGTCATCCCCTTTCTTACGATCGCCAGCCTAGTGCGAGGAGGTACTTCACTAAATGCACAACGGCTTCTTGACATCAAACGCATGTCAAGCAGGAGTTTATGCCAACTTGCACGATGTTATGCCAATGTGGACCCTAACAGTCGCCGTATGCTCTGCATTATATTGTTTCTGTCTCCGTCTCTGTCTCTCTATCTATTTCTTTTTTTCTTCAACCTAGACTCAATAGTCGCCGTATGCTCTGTTTTCCATCATTTTCATGTCTCATTTTCTATCTCTCTGTCTCCTTCTGTCTGTCATTGCAATCTAGACATTACAGTCGCCTTATGTATTGTATTTGATTATGTTTCCTTGTCTCTGTCTCTCTCAATCCCTTTTTTTGTACCTGTCAATCACCAGCTCACATCCCAACCCATACCACCATCATTCTCTCTCACGTCAAGAACCTCAAGACGCTTTCAAAGGACCTCTCTGTCTTTCTGCCTGTCTCTCTTTCTCTCTCTCTCTATGAAAGTGTAAGCTGTCTTATGTCTCTATCTGTTGTGCTCTCTCTCTCTCTCTCTCTCTCTCTCTGTCTCTGTCTCTCTCTCTCTCTCTCTCTCTCTCTCTGTCTCTGTCTCCCTCTCTCTCTCTTTCTCCCTCTCTATCAAAGAGTCTTTGAGTCTCTCTCTCCCTTTCTCTCTCTGTGTATCTCTGTGTGTGTGTGTGTCTCTCTCTCTCTCTGTCTCCCTCTCTCTCTCTCTGTCTCCCTCTCCTTATCTCTCTCTCTCTCTCTCCATCTCTCTCTCTGTATCCCTCTCCCTATCTCTCTCTCTGTCTCCCTCTCTCTCTCTCTCTGTCTCCCTCTCTCTCTCTCTTCTCTCTCTCTCTCTCTTTCTCTCTCTCTCTCTCTCTTTCTCCTCTCTCTCTCTCTCCCCTCTCTCTCTCTCTCTCTCTCTCTCTCTCTTTCATTCTCTCTCACATAGCCAAACAGGTTGTAGGGACTTAAAAACCAACAACAATTTTTTTTCTCTCTTTCTCTCTTCCCTCTCCCTCTCTCTCCCCACCTCTCTCCCAATCTCTCTTTCTCTCTCTCTTTGTCTCTTTCTCAGTCTGTTTTTTTCTCTCTTTTCTCCCTCTTGCTTTTTCCAAAACTTCACCTTTCTGTACTGGGTGTCGTGATGCGTGCATGCACAATACATAACGTTTACGACTGCTTTCTTGAAAAACGGTGGTCACGATGTCTGTGTTGTTTTTTTCCCTCGTTGATTGCAAACTTGTGTGATTGCTGGTCTTTCTATTGTTCTTTTCTCGCCCATTCTAACGAGGTCATTGAGCAGTCATTTTGTTTCTCTCTCAGTGTTTGCATGGCTGCACGACATACGTGATGGATTTGTCGCTGACGGCCATGCTTTCATAATGCGGTTTTGCTAAATAGAACAACAGAAAGAAAGAAAGAAAGAAAGAAAGAAAGGCATGAGCAATGGGACGCAACAACAAAACCCGCTTTGGGCTCATCATTTACGTCGCCAGCTTTCACGAACAGATAAGCCAACGAGCTATATAGAGACTAACAGAATACACCAACGTGAGCCACGTACACTACTAAAATGGCCTGACAAAAGCAGCATACATACGGTGGCCAGATTCGAGAGGCGCGCATTACGGCAAATTTCCCAGGAGACCTACCACCCTCGACGCACAGGGGTCCTATCGCCATCTGCAACGGCGACAACAACCACGACGACACCAAACCCAGACGGCGTTTAGCCTTCTCTCATTACAGTCTTTTGGGTGCGAGGGACGAGTGTTAGCTCAGGGGAGAAAGACGTTAGGCCATTGCACCCTGAGTGGGTTTTGCTTGTGAAAATGAAAGCGGTTAAATCAACTGATGGTGTTGCTATCCTGTGAGTCTGTCATGATGTCGGTTTTCATTGATTTTGTATGGTTTACAGATGGGGTTTTGGTCCATGGGGGTTTAGCTTTCGATGGTGGAAGCGGTTTTCAACTGATGAATTTAGTATCCTCTTTGTCACGTAGGTTAGGAACCAGTGATCATTGATTGTCAGTGTGTGGATAGTGCACGGACACATGTATGTGGATTTGAAAATGAAAGCTGTTTTCAATGGATAGTTGTGGTCAGTATTATTCTGTTTATCCTGCTAGTAGTTTGTCGTGATGGTGGAGTTCGTAGATGTTGTATTCTTCAGAGATGGAAATTCGTGGTTTGGGTTTTGAACCTGTGTTATACAGGAAAACATGAAAATTAAACAAATGTTAAAAGTGTGATGGTTGATTCTGGATCGAGAGGACGTGCGCCGTAAAGAGCCACGTGACATAGTATTTGTAATTCGGACGACGAAAACTTGTGTCTTCTGTGCGAGAGATGTGTGCACGTTACAGTTTTCGTGATCAACAAGTATGAATTTTCATCGACTGTATATTTTCAGTTTATTTTCGAAAGACATTTACGCAGTTTTTGGCATCGAGTGCGTCTTCTGAATAAAAACAAACAAACAAACAAACCCACAACATTTACGATTGCGCGCGCACGTGCTTGCATGCGTGTATATGTGTGGGTTTACGAGAAAGCAATTGGGGACATTTCAAAAGAAATTCGAATTAGAAAGCTCCACTCAATCCGCGTTTATGTTGGTTGGGGGCTGCAATAACAAGATGAAAGAGGGAGGGGAAAAAAGATCATGGGCGAAATATCTCCTTTATGCACCAGATCACCCTTTGTCATGAAACTCTCCTTATCGCTGCAATGCCACACAGTCAGCGAAGCTCTATCAAACAGCCTTTTCAAATTCTTCCAGCGGTAAAAGAAAAAAAAGATAAGAAAATAGTTTCACAAACAAAAAGAGTTATGGAACCAGACACTGCAGAACGATAATCTGGAACTTCACAATCAAAACCGCAGCCCTTTCAGATTCTTCCAAAGGTTGAAAAAAAAGCGAGATGGATCCATTAAAAAGAGAGATGAAGCCGGTATCCGTGGAACGATTGTCTGCAACGTGACAATCAGAACCACGCTCAAACACACCGCCTCTCTATTGAGCTTCCGGTAGAAAAGCTACGATTCTGAAGATAATGTCACATAAAAAGATATCGTGAAACGTCTGTCTTTAATTTTACGAACTTTGAAGAGGCAAGGGATCAATTTTTTGAATCGTTGTGATAACGTTTTCGTTAGAATAGTCAGGACAGCTGGATTATTCAAGCGGGCTTGTTTGCCTCCCCGCGAGTGTTTGGAGAAACCGAATCATTTGCTGTTTTGCAATAAAACATAAACAGTTCAAGTTTGGTAAAAACCCTCCTGGCTAAACGTTCTGACTGACTTTTCGAGCTAGTGGAGTTTCTTTTCTTTCACAGCATTTACAAGTCGAGAGAGAGAGAGAGAGAGAGAGAGAGAGAGAGAGAGAGAGAGAGAGAGAGGGGAGGGGGAGAGAGAGCGGGGGGGGGGGGGGAAAGAGAGAGAGAGAGAGAGAGAGAGAGAGAGAGAGAGAGAGAGAGAGAGAGAGAGAAAAATAGAGACAGAGAGGCAGACAGACAGACGGAGAAAGACAGAGAGAGGGTGGTGGTGTTTGGTTAAACATATACAAGATCCGTTCTTTTAATGTGGATGTCAGAGAACTAAAAGAGCAAGATAACAAGACCAAACAAGACTTATTTATGCTCAGAAATAACCCTTTAGTGTTAAAACCCCAAGACAAGCCGTCCTTCCCCTGAAAAACAGTTCGGCTTGCTATCTCAAATCTCGGCATTTCCATCGGATGAAAAAATTCCCCCACTTAGACCGATACAAAAGATCAAATCTGAGTACTTTTTGTCGAGAGTTTCCTTTAAGAAATGAATTCATCAACAAATTCCTGTTCACCCAGGTAGTTGATTTTTTGTATGTGACCCAGTAGAGACATGGTCTTATGTCATGTAAAAGCCAGACCAGGACTGAGATGGTAAGTTTACACGGGAAAGAATGTTCCTTTAAACACAAACGGTTGTTTCTATCTCTAACCTCAGCGAGACCGGCACGGTTGGCCTAGTGGTAAGGCGTCCGCCCCGTGATCGGGAGGTCGTGGGTTCGAACCCCGGCCGGGTCATACCTAAGACTTTAAAATTGGCAATCTAGTGGCTGCTCCGCCTGGCGTCTGGCATTATGGGGTTAGTGCTAAGACTGGTTGGTCCGGTGTCAGAATAATGTGACTGGGTGAGACATGAAGCCTGTGCTGCGACTTCTGTCTTGTGTGTGGCGCACGTTATATGTCAAAGCGCACCGCCCTGATATGGCCCTTCGTGGTCGGCTGGGCGTTAAACAAACAAACAAACAAACAAACAAACAAACAAATAACCTCAGCGAATAACCCAACGAGCGAGGCGCTAATGTTTTATTCACCCCAGCAAACACATTGGTCGGCCTTTGGTAATACCAATGGCTGCAATGGCCACTGTTCTCTTTCATCCGCATTGATTGACCAGGCCTCGCCGGTGTAAAAGGAAAAACTGTCCCCTGGGAAAAACAGTCCTACGGATGTACTTTCCTAGAAACGGGCTCCCGTTCGTGGGAACGATAGTCCACAGGCGGGCAATTTTTCCTAGACTTTAAGCGGACTAACCAGAAAGTCCTCGCCTGTATTTAGGATTAGGACTTTGGTTCCTGTGGGACATCTTTTCCTATCTCAATTAACGCTTTTGTACGGATTTTATAGCCCAGAAAGTAGAACTTTTCTAAGGAATAGAATCGAGGGAATTGTGTTAAAAGGACACAGAGTCTAGGGACTCATTTTCCTGGGAATCATATTCCGGCGGACTTTGAAACATGCAGCCATCCATTCACACCGGACCCAAGAGTGTAATGTCGAGTGGACAGAGGTATTAAGGGAACGGGAGTCCGTGGAGGTTTGGTGTGGGTTGTGGTTAGGAGTTGGACTGGTCGATTGCGATTTATACAGCAAGGAAGTTTGTGGGGAAAATGTTATACTTTCGTCAACTTCTTCTTCTTCTTCTTCTGCGTTCGTGGGCTGAAACTCCCACGTACACTCGTGTTTTTTGCACGACATTATGACCGTTTTTTACCCCGCCATTTAGGCAGCCATACGCCGTTTTCGGAGGAAGCATGCTGGGTATTTTCGTGTTTCTATAATCCACCAAACTCTGACATGGATTACAGGATCTTTTTCGTGCGTACTTGGTCTTGTGCTTGCGTGTACACACGGGGGTGTTCGGACACCGAGGAGAGTCTGCACACAAAGTTGACTCTGAGAAATAAATCTCTCGCCGAACGTGGGGACGAACTCACGCTGACAGCGGCCAACTGGATACAAATCTAGCGCGCTACCGATTGAGCTACATCCCCGCCCCGTCAACAACCAAACAAAGAAACAAACAAGTAAGGAACCGAAAACTGTAACTGTCTTTACTAACAGATTTACTGCATATACGTTTTTTGCTGTGTCCGACCACTCTCGCAATTATCGAATCAGCCATTGAAATGATTTGAGTGGTATATAGCTCAAATAGAGTTTAAACAGGTTGTCGCCGAATTTAAAATACAACAGCAAAAACACCCAAAGACTCGCATATCTGGGAGTTTTCTTCAAACTAAGGGCAAAACTGGCTTCTGTTTTCAGGCATAATTAATACACATTTGGGGACATTTGTTTGGAATGCTACATGAATAGCACATAGTGAGTGTAGCTGTCTATTTGTCAAGCCGCGTTCACTCAGGACGACATTATGACATCTCGGTGGAAGTCATGTGTCTACATGTTTGTTTTTTCTGAGTTAATAATTCATTCGTCGATCTACTGGCCGCCGGGTTACTCACAGCATTGTTAGTGATTGTTCTCCGTACAACCAGGCGTCTGCCACGCTCATCACTATTAATCAATCTCGAGCTCTGAATTAAAAAGTAATTTAATGGAAATGTAACCTGTAATGTAAAAGAAAACAAAATTAAAATTTCATTAAAAAAAAAAAAGACCAATGAAGAAGGATATGCTCACCGCCCCCCCCCCCCCCCCCAAAAAAAAAAAAAAAAAAAAAAAGACGAAAGATGCAAAAAAGATGGGTTGAAGCAGCCTTGCATGCAACTGAGGTAAAAAAAAAATTTAAAAAAAATGAAGAGCTCTGGACTCTTTCCTGGACAGATTTGTTACATTGATTACAGACAGAACCCTCTGTAAACTCTTTTTCACTCACACAGAGAATCCCTCGTGACTATCTTTGTTCAATGGGGCTCTCATTAATCGTCGTATTCTTCTTCTTCTTCTTCGTTCATGGGCTGAAACTCCCACGTTCACTCATGTTTTTGCACGAGTGGATTTTTACGTGTATGACCGTTTTTACCCCGCCATTCGGGCAGCCATACGCCGCTTTCGGGGGATATCGTCGTATAAGCAATGATAATACAGGGAATTCAATTTCAAAAGATTCTTTCCCTGGTCAATGGTGTTTTTGCGAAAGCGCATTATTTTTGTCTAAGCTGTTCAATGTTTTGAGAAAACCTACATAATTATGCATTTATGCGAGTTTCTTGAATGAAGCGCATTTTTCATTTTACTATCTAAATTCTCGAAAAAGGCCGTTAATTCTTCTTGAGATATCGGTCAAAACGGACGTAAAGCCCAAAATCGATCGAAAGCCTAACTGTTGAACTTTCCGGCGAAAGTGATATCTTGGGCAAAAAGAGGAAAAGCTATAAACGGCATCAAATCCTGCCATTATCTGAATTGAAATAAAGACGGTATAACCCACACAGAAGAGTCTGTTACCGGGAACTCTCCTTTCTCATCAAGCGAATACATTTTTGCTGATAAAATGTCGTTTCACAAAGCATTACTTACTCGCTGAAACTTTTAATGTAGCAAAGAGCTTTTTCTGAGAGTCAAAAACGATTGTTGTCTAATTTACATGCACAAATGTCAAACTGCAAAACCAAACCCGAAACAGATAAGACTTCTAACGTTCTAAAATCAAGAATCGACAGACATGTTTGTTAATCGAAACGTTTAATCATAAACATATTTAATAATGTTTTGACTTTCCAATGACTAACCGTTCTTGTTTTTGTTTTTTTACATTGTCAACCTGCAAAATCATCATTGAGCAAACTCCATTCCACACAGCAAAACAGATTGTCATCGGACTGCTAGTAGTCACAAGCAAACGGATAAAGTAAAAGCAAGTTTGCCAAGTGCCATCTGAATAGCATGGCCAAGTACAAAGATGTCAAGTACAGTGTTACAAAAATACATGTAACATGACAGCAGACTGGAATGAATATTGATAGATTCCTACACGTTGCTATGTTACCTAGCCGAGTGGCAAAGCATGAAACAAAAACCTGACCGAGTGCCTGGACAAATTACTTCATCGGTGAAATAGAAACGTGTACTCGCAAAGTTAACATTGGTAAAAAGTCCAAACGCCAAGGTCACAATTTTCAAAGAGCGACTGCAGAAGTAGGAAAATTCAATAGAGAACCGACCGATTTTCTACGCATACACAACACATAAAGTTTAAAAGTCAGAAACAAACAGTGAGGAGTGGTCATCGGCAAACATCGACTCAGCCAGCATGGCTGTCGGTACTTTCTGACGCGCCATTTAACGAGCACTCGATCCGGGGTACTAAAGGGCGACAATCGTCATGGGAAAAATCGCGAGTGACGTCCCTCCAGGAAGTCGCGGCCCTGATGACTAAAACATGAGGGTAGGAAACTATTTCAATGGCGGCGCGACTGGGACACGGGGCAGGATTAGTTCTTCCATTTAAGGACAGCGAGCTGAGAGAGAGAGAGAGAGAGAGAGAGACAGAGAGACTATGTGTGCAGAAGGTACTGGGAAACTTGGTCACCGGCGCCGCTTAACTTTGTTGCTATGTAGACCTAGAGGTCCTTTTTGAAAGCGTTTTCAGGTTCTTGGAGTGGGTGGGATAGTGGGTTTGAGTTGGAGCGAAGAGAGAGAGAGAGAGAGAGAGAGAGAGAGAGAGAGAGAGAGAGAGAGAGAGAGAGAGAGAGAGAGAGAGAGAGAGAGAGAGAGAGAGAGAGAGAGCGGTGCTTCTAATTATGATAATTTGTCTTCCTGAAATTCATTTCTCGAAAAGTTGTCCAACAGTTCACCAGAAAAGGCCAGTACTGGTGGTACTTGAGAATGTGCCACATCAGGATGTATCTCTCACAGAATTTAACAGAACTGGGAAGTTCGTCTGTGAGTTCACTGGAAAGAGAACAAAACACTATTTGTGCCACGGTTCTGGTTGTTAATCTCCGTGTGATCAATCTACCTTATCTCTGTAAAAACCCAAGCTTTTTTCTCTCCCCAGGAGCAATTGATTTTTCACCTATAATGTGTGATGTTATCACTCGCTACAGCACGTGGCAGCCTTGGCCGATTTCGAGATTATATAAATTCCGCTCTTGGCAATGGCCTGTAGGTTGTTATTTTGTGTTTAAGCATATTTCGGGGAACTGAAGACAACAAAGACAGGAACAACGACAAAAGCAGCCGCAACACAAGGTCGAAGGTAGTAATTTGTTGGCTACTACAGTGATATCATGACCCCCTTCCTCCCCCACGTCATCCCTTTCCCGACACACACACCTCCATCGAATAGTTGCCAAGGACTAACATAATCTACTTCATAGGTTTTGTGGTAATGCAGTTTTGTGCTAGTCTCTTCCTCTTTTTGGCAATATGTTGTAGCTCGTCTGCTCTTGGTGTTCTACGATGAAGAAAACAACAACAGGAGCAATAAGAAATAACAGGAAAACAATAATACAATTTATAACAGAAACAATAACAAATAACAGAAATAAATAATTACAAACATAACAGAAACAATAAGATCAACTACAGAAACAAGGCAATGCCCTTACAAGTATTCTGTGCGTTCCGACGTTATACCTTTGTCCTAATCCCTCCAGCATATTTCCCACGTGATGAAAAACCAATAGTGACTGCGTTACTAACTTATTTTGATTCCTTTTTACGTACCTGTTGGATCGTTGCAAAGTTACGCCAGAGCACCTAATGCCCTGTCTCACACATAAAAGGCCTACTACCATTGAACCACGGCATCCTTTCCAGTCACAAATAATTTGTTCTGCGTTACAGCGTACGAAACGGGGAATTGCAAATCAGCTTTTCTTTTCGTTTTAGTTTTGGGAATGCAACTGCGTTGCACCAACTTAACCTGTTCTTGACATCACCCAGTTTGCAGTGAACTGTGTATTTTCCAAAATAAACCAGTTTGTTTCTCTCTTCGACTCTCCACAGATTAGACGCAATATTTTCAGTAATTGTTATGTGCTGAAGACAGCTGTCAAGCCATGTCACATTTAGTGCACTAAGTCAAAGGAATAGACGAACAGCTTACTTCTCTGATGCTGCGAAATTCGGTTTAATGTTCTCTGCAGTACTGGTTGCACTGCAATAAAATACAATAAACCAAGACAAGCACTGGTAGATGAAAGTGATCTTCTACCTACAGAAGGTTTGAACTAAAAATAAAAGAGATTTTGGTCAGCCACTTGCATTACATGATGAGGCTTACTGAAAGATTAAAAATCACATTGAAAGTGTACGGCAGACACTGTGGAAATTGATCTTTCATGGGTAGCTTCAACAATTAAAATATGCTCAAGCTAGTTGTTGTTCGCCTATTTTGTTGCTGGTTGTGCATGTAGCCTAACACAGAGGGCTTCCTATCTTTAAAGGATTTCCAGATTTGTTTTTACGTACGCCAGTTTAGTTTACAATAGAGCCAACCTCTTTTCTCTAAAACCTTTTGAACAACAAAATCACATTTTTTACCAAAAAAACAATACAAAAAGCACACACACAACAACAACAGCATTGGTCGACGTTTGGTCTTCTTCTGCTCTTTCATCTCCGTCTGCCTGTCTAATTTCTTCCCTGCCTGTCTGTCTGCCTGTGTGTGTGTGTGTGTGTGTGTGTGTGTGTGTGTGTGTGTGTGTGTGTGTGTGTGTGTCGGTCTCTCTCTTTCTCTCTCTCTCTCTCTGTCTCTCTCTCTCTGTCTCTCTCTCACTGCAACCCCCTCCCTCGTTTCTCTCTGTATTCTCACGGATCTCCCGTACAAACGTAACTTTTTGGCGACATATATACATGTACACAGTACGATTTCGAAATGACCCGGGCCACCAGCGGCTTGGACCATTGCAGCACAGATCAGACTCGGGTATAATCAATCTACCAAAATCACTGAATCTGACACAGATTTTAATGTATTTGACGAATGTGTTTGCTCGATTATAAGTTATAACTGTGCATACTATAATACCTGTAATTTTAGCCACTATTGCAAGGGGCTATGGCCTTAGACAATTAAACAATCTACCACAGTTCTTTACCATGTATATGAACTGTGTACTCCTCGGGACAAAGCAACAGGTTGAAGTCTGGAATATAACTTTACAGTCTTCTGCCAGCAGATGGGGATAACAGCCCCTAAACGTGGCCTTGGACTGTTGCGATTATCTATGGCAGCAAACGAAGAGCGGTGTAAACTCCCATGGCCAAATCATTCCTTCGTTTCCGTGGGCGTCAGTTTCTCCGGCTGGCTTTGACAGCTCTGAGTTACTTTTTACTCGGAATATGTTTGCTGCAGAGTGACTGTGATAGCAGTATTGGAAATAGACAGAGTGAAACAACAGAGTGAAAAAGGGTTGGAAAAGAGAGAGAGAGAGAGAGAGAGAGAGAGAGAGAGAGAGAGAGAGGGAGAGAGAGAGAGAGGGAGAGAGAGAGAGAGAGAGGGAGAGGGAGAGAACAAGAGAGAGAGAGAGAGAGAGAGAGAGAGAGAGAGAGAGAGAGAGAGAGAGAGAGAGAGAGAGAGAGAGAGAGAGATTTAACAAGGATTAAGATTTAAGGCTACGCCTTTTCTTACAATCTGTCCTTGGGACGCACAGACACACAATGATAAAATTGAAAAATTAAAAATTAAAAAGTTAAAAAGTTTACCAACAAAAGGAGGTCAGAAAACTTCAGCACGTGATGATAAAGATGACGATGACGATGACGATGATGATGATGATGAGGCATGAAGAGCATACATATGTGGTTATTCATAAATCAAATGCATACTATGCAAGTAATTATAAGTACAAGCTGGTCGCAATCGAACATGTAGCAATAGTACAACAAAAATATGTTCAGAATATACAATGCACAGTATATCTTTGGCGTAATACTAAGTGTGGTAAATCAAAACGCGTTAAACTACTCAGACATTAAGTGTTTTTTGACACATTTTTTTAAACAACTTTTTAATGACTTTAAGTGCTTAAAGGATGATGGAAGTGAATTCCAAACTGATGTACCCGAAAAAGCAAGACTGGTCTTATAAAGGTCAATTCGTGGAATCGGTGGGATCAAGTTGACCGACCCATATCTGTCGGTAGCTTTATTAAATAATGATGTAATGTATATCGGCACTTTACCGTAATACAATTTATGCATGAAAATGGCTTTGTTTAACTTGAGATGCTTTTCCAGTGGAAGAAAGTTAAGCATTTTTAATTTCATATCTGTTGAGGCATTATCCTTTACGATGAGTTTAGCCGAGCGACGATAGAGAGAGAGTCTAATTTTTTCAAGTGGACATCACTGCTGCCATCCCAGAGCGTCGAAACATAATTGATGTGAGGCATTACATGAGCATGGTGGAACATTTCAGTCCTTCTGTCCGTAAATTGCTTTAACTTGGATAGGAGGAAAACGTTCTTGGCTACTTTCTTGCAAATATGCTGTAATTGTGCCTGCCACTTGAATTCACAATCAATAATTACCCCTAAAACGCGATGCTGTTGAACTTGTTCGATTGATTGCGTACCAATAGTAAGATTTAGTTTGAGTGGAGAAATCTGGTGTTTTTGTCTGGTTGCAATTACAATACTTTTAGTTTTTATTGGATGGAAAAGCATAGCATTGGCACTACACCAGTTATTTACATCGTTTAAAGCTGTTTGAAGGGAGGACTCTATTACTGGAACAGACTTTCCACTTGAATGAAGAGAAGAATCGTCAGCAAAAAAATCACTTCTTACATTACTATCAGAAATGTGCAGTGGCAGATCATTGATATACAGATAGAACAAGATCGGCCCAAGCACTGACCATTGAGGCACCCCGCATTTTACAGTATCCTCAGTATATAATTTACAGTTTAGGGCAGTATATTGAGAGCTGTCCTTTAAATAGGAAGCAAAAAAGTTACACACTGAACTGTTTCTGATATACAACTGTAATTTCTTCAATAAAATTGAATGATCAACAAGATCAA
>NC_090245.1:83341702-83351702 GCF_037325665.1 Littorina saxatilis
CGTTCCTCGTGGCCAGCAATGGACACGGACAAAAGAAAAGGCCTTTGACCATGTGCCAATAGACTGCCCTGTGGCTGTGATGACGGAGGAGAATAGCCAGGACTTGAGGGGTCGGACAACAACCGCTCTGTCAGTGTCAGGCGTCCCGCTGTATCGGACTGGAACTAATCTGCAGACACCCGCAAGGAAGAAGTCTAACTTTAAAGAGATCTTCCTTAGCTGTAGGTAAAAATGTTAAGGTACAGGTAGTCCCACAACCATTTGTGACCCTCCACCACGAAATGAGTCGCATGTCACCTCACGCGGTTCTAAGTCCGGGGAGTGTCTGGTAACAGTGTGAGGGTCACCTTAGTCCCAGGCTTATAACTCAAACAGTTTTCGCTCTTTTTTAAAACGGGTTTCACCACTGGATAGAGCATAAATAACTCTTTTGGAAAATGTAAAAATATGAAAATCATGCAAAGGTGACATGCGACTCATTTCGTGGTGGAGGGTCACATTTTCGGTCGTAGGGGAGCGAGATGTGGTGCCAACAGAAAAATGTCCATGTTTGTGTAAAATGAAAATGGACATAAAAGTTATCTTATCTTATGTTATGTTAGAGATCTCAATTACTCTCGGGCCAGCTTTATGAGGGCGGTGTCCACTCCTCTCCCTCGCTGCCTTTGCCTTTCCCGGAAAGTAGCAATTTCCAGCTGGGTGGATTGGAGAGAGCTCGGCACAAATCGGGTATTTTTATTCAAACCCACGATCTGCAGCGCGAGAGGCAAGGGCACTAACCACTGTGCCACTCTGGCCATGGCTGTAGATCCCGGTGGACCCACCCGGGCTTTTACATGGAATAATAGCATCGGTCCACGTAAACACATTCCAGTCATCTACAGTCAGGCAGCTTTCTGGGCACACGTGAGAATTGTTTGGCAGAGTAAGCGTCGTAACTGGCACCTATGTTAATCGGCGAAATGAATGTATACTGAACTCCAAAAGAAACGCAAGTTAAGAGTTATTTAAGGTTTTGTTAAAATTCATGCACTAAAGGTGGGTTTCAGGGGAAAATTCTGCACGAGCATGAGTTAGCATAGTGTCCTACACGTAGCCTGTGAAAATCATGTGTGCAGCGCCCAGAGTACGCTCTCTGCAGCGTTCTGAAGATTGAGACTGTTTTTCGCTCGCGCAGCCCACAGAAAAGCTGCCAGACCTGATTTTTTTCGTTAACAGTACTCAGCTCACACAAGGAACAAAAACCTGTCTCCGTCCACTGTCTGAAATCAGCCATTTGTACAGTAGAAGCATGCCAAGACCGGGTCATCTACCGTCAGCACCTGCGCCAACAGTTCCTCCCGGCTACAGAAACCTCCAGGAACACCGTCAACCGCCTGGTGCGCTCCATGAGAGCCAGATGTCAGGCCCTTGTCAACGCCAATGGGGGACACACGCGTTACTGAGCCTGGCGGTGAAAACTTTCTTTCGGTAACGTTTTTTTGTTAGTGACAATCAAAGAACATTGCCCCAAGATGCTTTGTACCAATTTTCGTGAAATTCGTTCGATTCGATCTCGTCAAAATGAAATGGCAAAGAATGAGATTAAATTTCTTAATCTTGCGTTTCTTTTGGAGTTCAGTATATTCAGCACACAATTCTCAAACCGCACAGGAAGTCGTCATGTCTTTGATATTTGGTGTGTGTCCAAGTCTGCCGTGTATTGGCAGAAGGCAGTAAGTCCAAATTTGGTAAAAATGAGATTTTCATATCATAATGCAGAGGGGAAAAAGGCGCATCTTGTGTCAAAATTTCTAAGATGTGCGATCAATATTTATGGACTTTTTGAAGAAGTAAGTCCACTAAAAAAAAATTAATCAAAGGATAAAAATCGGCAAATGGAAGCAAGTCCAGGGACTTTTGGTTTTCAGGTTTGCACTGGACTTACTTCCTTGCAAGCCTCAAAACGAGTTTGCATGGTTTAGCGCTCTATGTCCATTAGCCAATCGCGTTCACCCTTTTGTAATCCTGACTGCGGTTAACCAATCAGAACTAAGCTTATTGTATCATTATTTCCCTGGCCTTTGTCGGGGAAAATGGCGATGAGAGCTGCTGCCGACGTGTTCAACTATCCGAAGCAACAGAAAGTTGGTTTGTTTGTTTCATTTTTGTTGTTGGCAGTTTTGCGTTCCGGTCTGAAATGACTCTCTCTCAATAGGTGTATGAGAATTTACAACGACAACACTGATTTTCTGACTGATTTGGGTATTCTAATGTGCACTTGCATTACGGAGCTAGCAAGTAAAATGCTATAGTTCAAATGCCCATTTATTATAGTTTTGTTGTTGTACGCTACTTCTACCGTGACTTCTTGACTATTCACTTCTGCACCGTATTTTCATCATGATATTTATGGATGCATTTAGCATGTTTCTAATACAAAGAGATAGTTGTTTTGATCTAGAATGAGTGACTTGTGGTCTTGAGCGCTGACAGCGTGTTAGATCTGGAACAGTATGACATTATACTGGAGGATTGTTCTCCGGTCTCTTTGTGCTTCCAACCATCGGAATAAGTATTATGTCCTATTGTATTTGACAGAAATGTGAGTCGAAGTGGGACAGGCAGCGACGACAGCTGCAGCACACTGAGGGATACTCGCCACCACTGACCCTTTATGTTCAAGGGCCCAAAACAAGGTATGTTTCACTGACACAGCCAAAAATAGCGTGCAACATTTTTTTATTCCTTTCTTTTCTCGGGCTGAAGAGGTATATTTTAAAACGAGCAACATCTTTACATCATTTTCGTTGCAGTGGTATTGCCCCCCGCGGGTTAGGGGGAAGAATTTACCCGATGCTCCCCAGCATGTCGTAAGAGGCGACTAACGGATTCTGTTTCTCCTTTTACCCTTGTTAAGTGTTTCTTGTATAGAATATAGTCAATTTTTGTAAAGATTTTAGTCAAGCAGTATGTAAGAAATGTTAAGTCCTTTGTACTGGAAACTTGCATTCTCACAGTAAGGTAATATATTGTACTACGTTGCAAGCCCCTGGAGCAAATTTTGATTAGTGCTTTTGTGAACAAGAAACAATTGACAAGTGGCTCTATCCCATCTCCCCCCTTTCCCCGTCGCGATATAACCTTGAATGGTTGAAAACGACGTTAAACACCAAATAAAGAAAGAAAGTTGCAGTAGTATTAGTATCAGCAGCAGCAGCAGTAATCGTTTGTCATTATAGTAGCCCGGGGGGGGGGGGGGGGGGGTAGGTGATGTGCGCGGGAGAGGAAAAGGATAATGTGAAGGAGGGTGGGGAGGAGATTTGTCAATAAAATGTCTCACTTTTGCTGCCTTTTTCATTTGACAGATGTGTAAGCGTTGCTGGCAGGTTGCAACTGCGAGATACAACCACCTCGGCTTGCAGGAGAAGAGGCCACAATGGAACTTGCCCAAATGAAAATGCCAGCAGCATACGACGGTTATGGGCCAAAGAAGAGGAAGAGGAGTAATACTGACAACTTTCAGTTTGACAATAACAGATGCTGAGCGCAGAGATGCAGAACGTGGGGACGAGGAGGGGGAGGAGGTGGGGGGGGGGGGGGATTGTATGTTGTTTGTTAGTTATCAAAACAGGCTCATGGAAAAAAATCTGCATCCAGTTAATCGCTGTAGTTGATAATTGTCATCAGTCGGATGGCAGAATGTCAGTGAATAGTTTTAGAAGGGGTGTAGACTGTAACTGGGGTAGATGGGGTGATAAATAAATATACTACATCATAGTTTGCAGGTTTGTGGTTTTGCTAGTTGAACACTCAACTACAATGTTTGTGGACAGTGTTAGAATTACTATGTAATTCTACTAGCAAATGTAGCAAATGGTGTACAACTACAAATGTTTATATAGTTCATCACACAGTTTTCAAGACTAATTAAACAAATGTTGTTCAAAAGTGGAACACTTCAGCTGAAAGTCAACACTGCACGATAATATTGTTAACTCTGGTATAATGGCGGTTTGTCAAACCATTTCTTTTTGTCTTGCTGTTGCTTTAATTTTGTGTCCTTTGGAAATCAAGACTGCACGATTATCTATTGTTAATTCTGGTATAATGGCGGCTTGTCAAACCAGTTCTTTTTGTCATGCTGTTGCTTTAATTTCATGTACTTTGGAAATCAAGACTGCACGATGACCTATTCTTAATTCTGGTATAATGGCGGCTTGACACACTAGTTATTTTTGTCATGCTGTTGCTTTAATTTTGTGTCCTTTGTAAATCGTTAGTCAAGACTCAAACTCAATAAATAAAACGTCTTATTGTCAGATCCTGGATTCTAATTCTTATTAGCAAACGAAAGCGAGAAAGACAGTGAGAAGGAAAGAAAAGTGTGTGTGTGTGTGTGTGTGTGTGTGTGTGTGTGTGTGTGTGTGTGTGTGTGTGTGTGTGTGTGTGTGTGTGTTACAGACAAGCAGCAGGATAAAAAGCGTGTGTTTGTAAACGTTTTCTTAGATTTTTATTTTAATGTTAAAAGACTTGCGTTCAAGTCAATATTTGTCTTGTGAATATCAAAAGAGAGTATCAAGACTTGTATTAACAAGAAGAGCAAACGCTCGATCGAGTCACTTTCGCAGTTCTGAATATTATATGAGGCATCAGATGGACAGGAAGAAATTGCTATTCACAACACAATGAGTCACGTTCACATAAAATTTGAGCCCGGTCACTTTTATAGTTTCCCAGAAAAGCCCAACGTTAAGTTGTGTGTTGCCGAACAGAAAAGGCTAGTTATCTCCCTTGTTTTTCTGATAACGTTCGTAAAAGGCTACAGATGTAAATACTTTGATGTAAAGAATAATCCTACAAAGTTTCAATCACATCCGATGAACTTTGTCAAAGATATAAAATGTCTAATTTTTCCTTTGACGCTGACCTGTGACCTTGAAAAAGGTCAAAGGTCAACGAAACCATCGTTAAAGTGTAGAGGTCATTGGAGGTCACGACTAAACAAAATATGAGCCCGATCGCTTTGATAGTTTCCGAGAAAAGTCCAACGTTAAGGTGGTGTCTACGGACGGCCGGCCGGACGGCCGGCCGGACGGCCGGCCGGACAGACTAACACTGACCGATTACATAGAGTCACTTTTTCTCAAGTGACTCAAAAATAATGGTCTTTTTAAACGATATCAATGACACAAGAACGGATTAACAATAAAGTTAATCATGAGTGAGCGACCACAGAATGATAAGCAAAACGAGGAACCAAGACAAAGACTAACTTGAGCATGTGTTGAAATTTCAGAAAACGGGAACATTTGTCTCAGTTAATCACAAAAGAAAATACAAGATTGTTCACCAAGGAAGTTGTTTGTGCATTCAGAAATTCACGAAATCATTGGACGTAAAGTCACATTTGAAAAAAAGTTCCAAAAGCAGTGTTGCGTGTATTTTCTTTTACTTTCAATTTTCGGAGATAATAAATTAGCAGAAAGCAGTAAGTCCACTTGCTGCTCTATGCCCTTTTCTCAACCAGATATATCGACCAGGATATAATATGGCAGAAAGCAGTAAGTCCAATGCTGCTTTTTGCCATTTTTAAAAAATAAGATTTAAGTCGGGATATAATTTGGCAGAAAGCAGTATGTCCTCTTACTGCCTTTTACCATTATTTTTGAGTGAATGAGTTTGGGGAATTAATTCGGCAAAAGGCAGTAAGTCCACAAAAATCATTATTTCTAAGTGATGAATCAAAAGAGGGTTTTAATATTCATAGCAGAAACGCACAATAATGCCCTTCATGTTATCAGCAAACAAAAACATCATTTTAGGCTTTTCATTCCAAAACAGTGATGCAAACACAAAAAGTCGATTTTCTCGAAACTATGTTTCATGGACTTGCTTCCTTCTGCCTTTACACGGCAGAAGTGGAAGGGATGTGTTCACACATGTCAAATCCTGGACTATTTATTTGCATACATGCAAATGTGTAGGTTTGAGCAGTGTCAACGTTACACGATTGTGGTCTTTGACATGGCGGTTTTTAGGAGAAGGAATATACTTTTATACGACCATGATAATTGTGAGGTTGGCTGCCTGGATGGTGACATGGGAGTTCTTAACTGTAAAACAAAAAAGTAGTTACAATTGGTGGAGTAAAGTGTTATTTTTCTGGTCGTGTCTTTTGTTTTACGCTGTTTTGAGACATCTAGTGATAGCAGTTTCTGAATGATTCCACGCATGCACGTATGCAAACAAATAAACAACCAAACTAAACCAAACCAAACCACACTGGTCCGGATTGGATTACATGTTTATTTTTCAGGTCAACTACGTTTATCCCCAAACAAAGAATTGATAAACAAGGGGAGAATAAATCAGCTAAAATCTCAGTGTTACTTCTGGTCGATCGAGCTCCAAAAAGTCCCACAACTGTGTGACAAAATAGAGTCCTCTGTACACCTCTGTGTTACCGAAACGTTTTCTGTTAACTCTTGCAGGAAAATCAGTATGATTTCCCACGAGAAGCTGCGGAAGACGGAACGGAATTTAACTCGCGTATTGTCCGCCTGCGATAGAACAGAGCAGGATTGCTGCTCCGTTGGAAACAGCTACCATTTCGCATCGTCTGAAAGTGAAAGCCCAGCATACAGTATGAAACGTAATTTTATTTTCATTACTTTATTATCCCATTGCTAAAAAATACAGGTCGCTTCTTCCAAGTAGAAAGCTAGCAGCATTAAGTGTCGCGCTACCCAGGTGCGTGCGTGTGTGGGTGTAATCACGCAGCCGTATAATTATGTTCTTTTGGCATAATGACGGAGGACTTTTACGTACCACAGGGATGGGACGGGATGGGACATTGATACCGTCTCTGAGTCTGCACATAAAGTGGATCCTTATTATCTGTCCTACCCTGGATTGGAACCCGAGCCAAGGCTCCTAAGTCCAGTGTTCTATCAACTTAGCCACCAGGCCTCTCCCTAACAACAAACCCGACAGAAGCAAATAAGCTAACCCACGAAGACCATCACCAACACACTGTGTAGAGGTATCCACAAGTTCAATAAATACGTACATATATACACATCAATTCTTGGTCAAGAGATCAATTCGCAATGCTCTTTTGGTGTTGCAGTAAAGCCAACTTCTTCGATACTGTAAACGTTCAGAGATTAATCTGAAACCCGCACCTCTGACACCATACACGATGCAAAATAATATGCTTTCGAATTTTCCTTTCGGCAAGTTTGGAAGTTCAGTTTTCAAAAGTTCAAAAATGTGCAAATTGAAACAGATCCTCACGCCGACCACCTGGTCTCTTATACTACCAGAGTAAAGAAATCTATCGATAATTCCATCCCTCATACCCAGCCAATAACATTCCACCTCGTAAACTACAAGAACACGATCAAATACCCTGTATCAGTGACAGTCACCCAAAAATAGTTGGACGTCGTAATCCACACCCAGTCTCACGTGCAATGAATGTGGATAATTCACCAATGATGAATGACACTAATTGTGCTGATTACCATCCGAAGCAGATGGTGACAGATGTTTGGTGCTTGGACTGTGTGTGCATAACGGGTTTTCTTATCGGGTACCCTATCCGGAGTAAGGGCTGTTGACGACTACACTATGACAGCTACTTGGGTTAATTATTCGGTGTTGGGTGAAAAGTGAAAACGAAAATGTATACAAATACAACGAGGACTGACACCAACGATAACAAGAAATTCCTCCGAGGTAGGAAAAACACCCCCGTTGGTCAAAGGGAAATAACCATTCTCACTGCCACCAACTGAGAAGGTTATTTCCCTTTGACCATTAATATGTCCCTCTATAAGTCCTTGTAGAATCTTAATCCACCAATAACTCCCTAACCGTGTGTTTGACTGGTCCCAATGTTTTTAAGGACCGTCTCAGGAATGTATAGAACCTGTTCACCAAGTTTGGTGACGATCGGTCCGTTCATTCTTGAGATCTATATGCGAACACAAACACACAAACACATCGACCGAAACCTATACACACCCCTATACCGGGGGTGTAAAAATGGCATACGTGCACGGGATCGGTGAAACACAAACATTTATTGTCAATTGAAAAACCTCTTCGCTGGTATGCTTGAGCTTTTCGTCCTGTCCTTCACGTTTTAAGAAAAGTCCTATTTTTGCTTGCGTTTATTTAATCCTTTATTTTTTTTATTTTTTAAACACGATTAAGCATTCCACGAAAGTGTCGCGGAAGAAGTTTATTGTTTTGTGGACGGCTGTAGTTCAACTTGTCACTCAACAGTCGATGCTACCCGTCGTTTCAGAGCTGATTCACAAATATTGAGAGCTTCGGAAATGTTTAGATCGGCAACATCTGAATCCTGTCGACTTAACCTTACAACTTCGTTACCGACTACTACGATAATAATCTTGGCACCTCCAGTTTTCTCTCACAATAGAGAAACAAGTGCATCGAGTTATTTCCCCTTCATGGTCAGAACCCCCTTGTCTTCAATGTATCGGTCAAACCATGCTGTATTTTTTACGACTGTGATACAGTGGAATCCCCCTTTTAAGACTCACCCCCCCCCCCCCCAATTTAAGACTCTCTCCCTTTTAAGACCTTGTTTTCTCAGACTTTCTGTTCATAGCCTCTGTAAATTTACCCCCATTTTAAGACTTCTTCCTTTTTAAGACCTGATTTTCTCAGAATTTCTGTTCATGACCTCTGTAAATTTACCCCCATTTTAAGACTTCTTCCTTTTTAAGACCTGATTTTCTCAGATTTTTGGAGGTCTTAAAAGGGGGGTTCCACTGTGCCCGGCGATTTCCTGTAATGGGTTTCGCAAAGGCTGGTGTTCCAATGTTACTTCGCAGGTTCGTTACAGAACTCTCTGAAGAACAACTCTGTTGCAACGATCGATAGGATTGATGTTTGTTATTGGCCCTCACATGAAATAATCGGTCGACCGAGCGGAACCCATGGACAACAACAGGCTATTCTTTGTTTGCACGTGTTACATGTTCGCAAAACTGATTTCGCTCTTTGGCGGTCGTGTCTTGGTGGACCATTACGATATCTCGTATTTTCTATTGTAGATTGTTCATGCCCCCGAGGCCAATTTGATGCGGCATGAGTGTTGTAGCTTTGAAAAACAAGCAGGGAATTCCATTAAGTCGGGAACTGATTTCGTCACGTGTTGCAATTGTCAAGGGAAGCTATCATGCCAAGAAAAGTGTTCCTCTTGCACGTTTGTACCAACTAACAATTGTTCAATATTTTGTGAGCAAAACAATATTATTTTAAATGTGTCTATTATTGTGTTCAAGAAGTAAGGTTCTACTACCATTTGTAGGTTCTCTGGCATTGTACTACTACATTGATGCATATTTTATATATTTTTTTCTTTCTTTATTTATTATTTCTATTATTGGGATTTGCCAAAATAATATATATATGATTGCCTTGTTTGTGTCTTCTGGTGAGTTTCTTGTACAATTCCTCAGAGAAGTTCATCATCTGTATTTGTTTTTCTCTCTGTCCACTTAAAATCCTTATGGGGCCGTCACATGCGCGATTCAATCGTGCGAGTTACCCTGTCACACGGGCGACTAAGTCGTGGAAAATAGCTACGACAAGTCTGCGACTCAGTCTCATGCGATTCCCTCGTAGCTTTGAGCTTTAGAACTTGTTCTTTTCCTGTGACCCAGTCGTCAGTCAATCGCAGGGGCAGAGCCAATCAGAACGCGTCGTTGCGGCCTTCACTCCGTGACGTAAAAAATGGCGGACAGTGGCGGACAGCGTCTCTTCGTCGATTCAAAACTTATTGGAAGAACAGTTTCTTACTCAGATATAAAGGAGACGTTTTAGGCGTGTACAGCGGTCGGGAAACATTAATTGCAACTGTCTGGGAACTTTATTTCTCGCAAAGGCGTAATGCTGAAAGGTATTTTTCAGAAAGGTAGAGCGATGTTCGAACATTAGCGTCTGCTCTCGCAAAGCGCGTTTGCCGTGTTCACTGTGACAC
>NC_090245.1:83359202-83376702 GCF_037325665.1 Littorina saxatilis
CGTAACAGCGGCTGTCAATAAAAAACGCTGGCGCTGGACCCGAGTACTCTTTAGACTGGCTCGCTCCCCCAGTATGAAAGTTTTTGTCTTGTGCACGTGGATTTAAAAAAAAAAAAATTTATTTTACACAATTAAAAAAATTATTAGAGTAAAATAAAACATTAAAACGTTCATAATAAACAATAGTAAACGAGAATTTAAAAAAAAAATAAAAAAAATATAGACCGCCCATGCCGGGAATCGAACCCGGGTCACTTGGATTTAAACAAAAACAAAAAAACAAAAACAAAAAAATTATTTATTTATTTTACACAATTAAAAAAATTATTAGAGTGAAATAAAACATTAAAACGTTCATAATAAACAATAGTAAACGAGAATTAAAAAAAAATAAAAATATATATAGACCGCCTATGCCGGGAATCGAACCCGGTTCACTTTGGCCATAGTCGGAAACGCTTTCCACCAAGCCAAAATATTTGACATTTGCCAGTGAACTCAATAATGCCTATAGTCCTCGCGCAGTGGTACACGCACGCAAAGCACGCACGCACGCAAAGCGTGTGGTGTCGCTGGCTTGGCTGGGCGGTTTATCAGCCGAACGGCTGTTCTATCCCACCGCGAATCGCGCCCGCCGTTAAGAGTCGTTTTTGTGGAATATTTCGCATTTAGGTCCCAGGTAACATTATGAAGTTTTAATACGATCAATCGGACCTATTGTCAAGTTAGTGTATCAACTTTTGAAAGAACTGCGCCCAGCAGTTTCCCAGCAATAAGCTGTTAAGTCGAGACAGACAGACAGACAGACACACAATTAAAGTCTGCTGGACACACACACACACACTGCGTACTCGGGGATAATTGTGCTAAAGTTAGTCATTACTGACCGCAGGGCGCTCATGCAGAGTAAATGTGTTAACAAACAGAGAGAGAGAGAGAGAGAGAGAGAGAGAGAGAGAGAGAGAGAGAGAGAGAGAGAGAGAGAGAGAGAGAGAGAAAGAGAGAGACAGACAGACAGACAGACAGAAAAACAGACCTAGAGACAGACAGAGAGACAGACAAAGAGAGAGAGAGAGAGAGAGAGAGAGAGAGAGAGAGAGAGAGAAGGGGAGACAGAGACAGAGAAACAGATATAAATATATGACATGTGCCAGTGAACTCAATAATGCCTATAGTCACGATCTAGTGACATAGACCAAGAAAGTGTCACTCAGTGGGGTGCCTTCTCTTGGTCAATTGCGACAGAAAGCGCCTGTGCGTGAGTCGGGGCTATACGGCAGAGTTTTGCTGACAGCGCAGAGCACGGATGTTTTGTGCCGCACGGATTTTTCGGGGGTGATTCTGCTTTGCGAGGCAGAATTGTCGATAGCTGAACTTGATATGTGACAAGGTTAGTCACGTGTTTTTGTCAAGGTTGTCTGTCTGAGACACGGTAACTTGGGACTTGACACTCAGCGGCAGAAGAAGAAGGATCGATACAGCGGTTTCTAGAGTATGAGGGTCTTCACCGAATAGAATATTCGGGCACTCTAGAGGAACTTCAACGAGATATCACCTTCTCACCGCCACATGTTCGCTGAGGACGAGTCGTCAATTTTCCTTCGCCGTGCGATGGTCTTCGCATAAGTATTCGGCAAGGGTTTTTTGGATGTTGTTGTCACTGTTGACGAACAGAGGCCATTCCAGGGAGGAAGCGGGTTTTGCTTCCATGAGAGTGCTACATTCATAGGCTGTTTGAGGTAATAAATCATTATTTAACGCTGTTGACGAGTCTGTGTTTGTGGAATGAAATACTCTGTTGTTCTTTCCAGGTTAGCGCATAATTTGCTCTCTGTGACGCTAAAATACTAATCTGTATATGGTTTTTGCAGATAGGGAGAGAAGGACGGAAAACGGCTGTTTTGTTGTTGTGAAAAGTCCATTTGTGCAGGCCCACGTGCTCGATGAGATATGTAAAGATGACATGTTTAAAGGTGGAGGGTGAGGGGTAGCTGACATGTTTAGTGCACCGATGCTTTCTGTTTGCAGCCTTCCTAACTTCTGTTCGGCTGCCTTTTGCGGGACACTGCTAGCTGCAGACGTGGTAACCGGGACCAAACTTAACAAGCAAACCGGCTAACCAGCGAACCGGCTAACCAGCTAACCAGCGAACCGGCTAACCAGCGAACCGGCTAACCAGCTAACCAGCGACTGGGTGCGGCGCCTGATGCCTCCACAGTTCCCTGCTTCGTCACCACGCTAACCAGCACTTCATTCGACGGAGCAGTTGTGGAGGCTAAAAAGACTAATTACAGGCCGTCCACCCAGTGGCCAAAGAAAGCTAAGTGCACCATGTCTTTGCACCCCGTTGACCACCGTTGTTATTTTTGCTATCTGTGATTATACTCGAGTAGTGACGACGTGGGGTGTGTGACACCTGCATGAACTAGCACTTTTGGAGCAGAACAGTCGTATTTTCTTATCTTTACACGGGATCAGCGTGTTACTATAATTTTCTATATTCTAACTGGCATTTTGTCAGTGACCACGGGTTTTTTTACGTTTTGTGAACGTAAAAGAACATATTTTGAGTGAAGTCTCGAGGGAGGTGGCGAGTTTTTACATAAACAGGCGTCTGAAACTTATACTTTTGTTGTCTCTATTAAATTGTATGACTGCGAGAGTGGATCGTGGTGTGGTTAGTTAGTTAGTAGTAACTAACCGTTTCATAATCACCTTAAGTGATATGTTGAAACGTGACACATGGGGGCCAAGCCGGGATCCACTCAGTTAATTTCCAACTAATAAAGACCCACCAATTAAGGATAACTAAGAGCAGATAATCTCGTCAGTGCTCGACTTATTTTCTGCTTGGTGCTACCCTTTTTTGTATAGTTTTGATCATATACCACACCTTAAGCGATTCACATCTTGCAGGAAATGTAAATTGTAATTTGTGAGCTATTGTATGCGCTAGCTGTGATTACTTCCCTTTCCTTTGTTTGTGAATCTTTGTTGTTGTACGTTCAGAGTTTTCCGTTGCAGAGAGCTGAGCGGGGTTAGCGGATTTGTTATTCGTTTTACTCATTGTTCTCTACATTGTTGTTTCGCATTCTGTAACAGATTACATTTCTACCGTCTTGTTTTACTTGGATTTTTCTCCATATTTTGACTTTGTTGGAATTTGGGGGGGAAGGGTCCGAGGACTTCTGTCCTAACCAAGGCTGTGGGAAACACTCTGTTTCACCGCAAAGAGCAGCCGATAAAGTAGGCCACGGCTGTGGGAAACACTTTGTTTTACCGCAAAAAGCAGCCATAAAGTAGGCTACGCGTTTTGTTCTACACCGTTTGGATTTTTCTTCTGCATTTTCTGGTTGCTGGATTTCTGTATCCATTGTTTCATCACCGGGTGTTCTAGCTATAGCTGCGTTAGACTGACTTTTTTGATAAAGCTAGGCTAAACTAACCATGGCTACAGGGGGATCTCCTACGAGGAGAATAACTTTCGAGACTCCTGGCAGCGAGCAACCGACTGAGCGAGACGCACGCGTTAGAGCTCGAAGCGTTCTATAACGCTTAGAAGTAGAACGGAAGGAAGAATTTGAGCGACTGACAAGAAAAGAAGAACGTGACCGACAGGACAAGAAGGACGAACTTGACAGACAAGAAAGGGAACGACAGGCTGAACGACAGGCCGAACGTGACCGACAGGACAAGAAAGAGAAAGACGAACTTGACAGACAAGAAAGGGAACAACAGGCAGAACGAGACTGACAGGAAAGGAAAGACGAACGTGACAGACAGGACAAGAAAGAGAAAGACGAACTTGACAGACAAGAAAGGGAACGAGACAGACACGAAAGGGAACGAGACAGACAAGAAAAGAAAGAGAAAGACGAACGTGACAGACAGGACAAACAGGCCGAACGCGAGCACCAGCTAGAGCTAGCTAGGCTACAGGCCGAGAAGGGTACACCTACTCAGGCTAGCGCGCCGACGTTTGTTGCTGACCGTACGAGACTGCCGACGTTCGACGATGACAAAGACGAGCTCGACGACTTTCTACGCCGGTTTGAGCGTATTGCATCTGACCAGAAGTGGGAAGAGGCCACGTGGGCTAGCCGTCTCAGCACTTGCTTAAAAGGACGCGCATTGCAGCTCTACAACGCTTTGGATGACGACGAGGCGAGGGACTATCAGGCACTAAAGAAGGCGTTGCTCCAGCGCTTCAACCTGACTGCTGAAGCCTACCGACGACGTCTGCGGAACAGCAAGAGACTGAGCGGCGAGCTGAGTCATCAGTTTGTGGCACGTCTAAATCTTTACCTGCGGCGCTGGGTGGAGATGGCCGAGAAGAACTGGACCGTCGACGACCTTGCCGACCTCATTGTCATGGAACAACTGATGTCAAGCCTGCGACCTGAGGTGGTGACCTTCGTGCAGGAGCACCAGCCAAAGACTACTCAGGAGGCAGCCGACTGGATCAGAGTACACGAGGACGCCCAGGCGATCTCCGGCAAATCTTCAGGCTCACGGCCGGGAAAATCAGGAAATTCAGGTTCTTCAGGACCCAAGGACGGGAAGGACGATCAGGGACACAAGGGATCGAGTTCCAGAACTGACATCCAGTGTTTCTACTGTAACAAGCGGGGCCACGTGAAGAAGGACTGCCATAAGCGACAGGCTGACCAGAAGGGCGTACATTTTGTGGGCAGTGAGGAGTTCAGGGACGTCACGAGCTCATGCACAATTCCACAACTCTGCGTTCCGTGCTCCAGGAAACATTTCCAGCCCCACTGCAACGTCTACGTCAACGGAGTGAAGGGCGAAGGTCTGCGGGACACCGGGGCAGACATGATAGTGGTCCGGGCGAGTCTAGTTCCAGCTATGGCCTACACAGGAGACAGCATCAGGGTGAGAATGGCCGAGGCATCTCACGCTTACGACCTGAACACGGCGGTGATCAAGGTCGTAACACCGTTGTTCACGGGGACCATTGTGGCCGTCGTCATGGACGATCCTCCATGCGACCTGCTCATTGGGAACCGTGTCCAGTTTGTGGACGGCGTCACCAGGGAGGTTCCCGTTTATCGGTCTCCCGACGTCATTTCTGTGCTCACGCGGGCACAGGCGGAGCGAGAGAATAAGCCTCTCAAACCCCTACCTGCCGCACGAGCTGCCCTGGGGAACGTGACCCCCGCGCTTCTCGCGAAGGCTCAGGATTCGGACCCGACATTAGCGACTCCTCGGGAGCACGCGAAGTCGGGGAAGGTGAAGCTGAGCGGGAAGCATGGGAAGTCAAAGTTCCTCAGGGAGAGGAAGTTGCTCTACCGTGAGTTTAGCAACAAAGAAGGAGCTTTCAAACAGGTTGTCGTGCCTCGCGAGTTTCGCGAGGGAGTCATGGTAACGGCACACGACTCAATCCTTGGAGGTCATCTTGGCACCAAGAAGACCACGGACCGTGTGTGGCGCCACTTCTATTGGCCAGGCATCTGCACGGATGTCCGACGTTTCTGTGCGTCATGCGATAAGTGCCAGAAGGTGGTTGCCAAAGGAAGGGTGAGGAAGGTCCCCTTAGAGAAGATGCCGCTCATCGACGAACCCTTTCGTCGGGTGGCAGTTGACATCATCGGGCCCATCTTGCCTGCGTCTGAGGACGGAAACAGATACATTTTGACCATGGTGGACTACGCCACTCGATACCCAGAGGCGATCCCTCTGAAATCGATCGAAGCTACGCGAGTAGCTGAGGCACTGGTTACCATGTGGTCCCGGCTGGGAATTCCATCAGAAGTACTCACCGACAGAGGCACGCAGTTCACGGGAGGAGTGATGGCGGAGGCAGCACGACTGCTATCACTGGAGCAGCACTTCACCACTCCTTACCATGCTCAGTGCAACGGACTGGTGGAAAGGTTCAATGGTACCCTGAAAACCATGCTGAGGAAACTGGCTCAGGAGAAACCACGCACGTGGGACAGGTACATCCCAGCACTGCTTTTTGCATACCGCGAGGTTCCTCAGGAGAGCTTGGGTTTTTCCCCATTCGAGCTGTTGTACGGCAGACAGGTACGCGGTCCCATGGCTATCCTGCGTCAGGCTTGGACGGACGAAGAAGCTGACGAGGAGGTGCAGACGACAGCGACCTACATCGTAGAACTCAGGAACAGGATTGAAGAGACCTGCAAACTGGCTCAAGAGAACCTGGGAAGAGCAGCACAGCGTTACGCGCGAGGATTCGACCGCAAGGCACGGCCGCGCAGCTTCAAGATCGGAGAACGGGTGTTGCTACTTCTACCTGTCAAACACAACAAGCTACAACTTCAGTGGCAAGGACCTTTTGAGGTGACAGCGAGGGTGGGCCAGAACGACTACAGGATCATGATGCACGGGAAAGCACGCCTGTACCACGCCAACCTGCTGCGCGCCTAAATAGAGAGGACTGCCTACGGGGAGAAGAACAAAGACCAGAAGAACAAAGACAAGAAGACAGAGAAGGTTGCAGTCATCAGGGGTGAAACGAGGGGTTGCTCGTTCTTGAGGACGACCTTTCTGTCTGGAAACAGACCATCAACCTCTGCAATATCTTCAGGTTGCAAGGTTGGCAAACGCCAGACTTATGCGCTGGGCGTTGATTCTCCAACCGTACCAATTCACGGTACGCGTCATTCCGGGCGCCAACAATGTTGGAGCCGATTTTCTCTCTCGGGCTGTAGAGGAGAACATGACTGGGAGCGAAACCGAGGTTTCGTCTTGAAGAGGGGAGGTGTGTCACGATCTAGTGACATAGACCAAGAAAGTGTCACTCAGTGGGGTGCCTTCTCTTGGTCAATTGCGACAGAAAGCGCCTGTGCGTGAGTCGGGGCTATACGGCAGAGTTTTGCTGACAGCGCAGAGCACGGATGTTTTGTGGCGCACGGATTTTTCGGGGGTGATTCTGCTTTGCGAGGCAGAATTGTGGATAGCTGAACTTGATATGTGACAAGGTTAGTCACGTGTTTTTGTCAAGGTTGTCTGTCTGAGACACGGTAACTTGGCACTTGACACTCAGCGGCAGAAGAAGAAGGATCGATACAGCGGTTTCTAGAGTATGAGGGTCTTCACCGAATAGAATATTCGGGCACTCTAGAGGAACTTCAACGAGATATCACCTTCTCACCGCCACATGTTCGCTGAGGACGAGTCGTCAATTTTCCTTCGCCGTGCGATGGTCTTCGCATAAGTATTCGGCAAGGGTTTTTTGGATGTTGTTGTCACTGTTGACGAACAGAGGCCATTCCAGGGAGGAAGCGGGTTTTGCTTCCATGAGAGTGCTACATTCATAGGCTGTTTGAGGTAATAAATCATTATTTAACGCTGTTGACGAGTCTGTGTTTGTGGAATGAAATACTCTCTGTTGTTCTTTCCAGGTTAGCGCATAATTTGCTCTCTGTGACGCTAAAATACTAATCTGTATATGGTTTTTGCAGATAGGGAGAGAAGGACGGAAAACGGCTGTTTTGTTGTTGTGAAAAGTCCATTTGTGCAGGCCCACGTGCTCGATGAGATATGTAAAGATGACATGTTTAAAGGTGGAGGGTGAGGGGTAGCTGACATGTTTAGTGCACCGATGCTTTCTGTTTGCAGCCTTCCTAACTTCTGTTCGGCTGCCTTTTGCGGGACACTGCTAGCTGCAGACGTGGTAACCGGGACCGGACTTAACCAGCAAACCGGCTAACCAGCGAACCGGCTAACCAGCTAACCAGCGAACCGGCTAACCAGCTAACCAGCGACTGGGTGCGGCGCCTGATGCCTCCACAGTTCCCTGCTTCGTCACCACGCTAACCAGCACTTCATTCGACGGAGCAGTTGTGGAGGCTAAAAAGACTAATTACAGGCCGTCCACCCAGTGGCCAAAGAAAGCTAAGTGCACCATGTCTTTGCACCCCGTTGACCACCGTTGTTATTTTTGCTATCTGTGATTATACTCGAGTAGTGACGACGTGGGGTGTGTGACACCTGCATGAACTAGCACTTTTGGAGCAGAACAGTCGTATTTTCTTATCTTTACACGGGATTAGCGTGTTACTATAATTTTCTATATTCTAACTGGCATTTTGTCAGTGACCACGGGTTTTTTACGTTTTGTGAACGTAAAAGAACATATTTTGAGTGAAGTCTCGAGGGAGGTGGCGAGTTTTTACATAAACAGGCGTCTGAAACTTATACTTTTGTTGTCTCTATTAAATTGTATGACTGCGAGAGTGGATCGTGGTGTGGTTAGTTAGTTAGTAGTAACTAACCGTTTCATAATCACCTTAAGTGATATGTTGAAACGTGACACAGATACAGATACAGATACAGACAGACAGAGACAGACATACAGATCTACAAACGGACAGACAGACACACAGACAGAAAAAAAGAAACAGAGAGCGGTACTACATGACGCGACCACGAAAAACTGAGAGACAGAGATCCATGGGGACCCAGAGGCGAGCACCGAGAATGTCAGACACACCCCTTGTGCAACACAGTGCACAAACTGCACAATGCAAGCAATAATGGACGCAATTATACCACCAACACCTCCACATTACAAACACAATCTTGAAAGAAAAAAGCCATTAGCAAGGCAACAGCAAAACGACAGGAGTCCGAAACTCACACCTAGCTCGAATCGCAATGAACCCATCGCTAAACAAAGGGACTAGGGTGTTGACAATTATGCATACAACACCAGTATAATCCGTCACCAGGGGATACAACCAAAAATCTCCAATGCTTTCCAAGCATATTTGGGGAACATGAAACTGCTCGCAACTCTGTTTTAACATGTAAACTGCATCGAGCGAAAAATGAGACGCAGTTGTAATGTTGAGGCCCTCTGGAGTGCAAGACCAACACAGTATGAGGGCACACACACACACACACACACACACACACACACACACACACACACACACACACATGTATACATAGTCCGAGAACGGGACCGACACAGACAGATGTACAACTATTAGGTTGTACAAGTATAAAAGAAAAAAAGAAAAAAAAGAAAGGTAGGTTGTTGGAACGTTTGTTATTGACAAAACAATACATTCACTTTAAAATATATAATGTTTTGTCAATTACAAACGTTCCAACAACCTACCTTTCTTGTTTCTTTATTCTGAATTTTGGAACGTTGGCAGTGTCTTTGTGTTTGGATTTGTACAAGTATAAAGTATGTACTTGTGTGTGTAACAGTGGCCGGAATGCACATATCACCAGTACAAGCAAATCATACGCGTACAGCAAAAAAAGCACATAATCGGCGTGCGCACAGAAACACGCTATTCAAGCAATACAGACAAACATACAAACTCGCCGACCGACCAAGGGAACAACGTTTGAGGACAACATACAGACAAATAGACAACGAAATAATGACAGACAGACACTGATACAGACAAACAGAGAGACAGAGAGATAGACAGACTGACAGACAGACAGACACACACACACACACTCATACACACACACACACACACACACACACACGCACACATACACACACACACACACACACACACACACACACACACACACACACACGCACACACACACACACACACAAAGAGTGTATCTCTACCAATCTCTTTCCAATCCCTCAACCTGCCCACACCCTTCCCACTTTTCCCTCTCACCCGCTCTCTTCCCAAACCTTTCAAATCCAAACCCGTACCCTGCCAAAAACCAATGTTATTTCATATATATATATACACACACACACACGCCGAGGCGTTGACATTTATTCAAAGGACATAGGGGTTTGGGGGTTGGGTTTATTAGTGCATTTTTAGTTCCAGCCAGTGTCTGTTGGAATTTGCTGTCTCTACCGCCACCGCCGCTGTCGCTGCTGCCGATGATAACGCTTGCGTCGTCATGGTAACGGAGGTCTCTACAGACGGGAAACATGAGGAAGGTGTCACCAGGAGTCAAGCGTCGTTTATACTGCGAGCAGGGTCAAAGGGGAGGAAGAGAAGGGGTGGAGGTGGGGGTGGGGGGGGGTGGGGGTGAAGGGTGTGAGGCGGAGAGGGTGTGATATATGTGGACAATGCGGAGGGTATTAGTCAGCGTATGATGCAATTTTATTGTGGCAGTGACCAGTGTTGGTGGTGGGAGTAGTGAGTGGTGAGAGATTTCCATACGTGCAAATAATGAACATATACTTTGTACAAATTCATGAACCTTTAGAGTGTTCTTGCAAAACGAGATCAACGAGAAAGAGAGAGAGAGAGAGAGAGAGAGAGAGAGAGAGAGAGAGAGAGAGAGAGAGAGAGAGAGAGAGAGAGAGAGAGAGAGAGAGAGAGAGAGAGAGAGAGAGAGAGAAAGAGAGAGAGATGGGTATAGCTGCACCAACACACACTCAACTCCACATCAACACAATCAAATTTAACAAGTCGCGTAAGGCGAAATTACTACATTTAGTCAAGCTGTGGAACTCACAGAATAAAACTGAACGCACTGCATTTTTTCACAATGACCGTAGTCCGCCGCTAGTGCAAAAGGCAGTGAAAGTGCCGAGCCTGTTTAGCGCGGTAGCGGTTGCGCTGTGCTGCATAGCACGCTTTACTGTACCTCTCTTCGTTTTAACTTTCTGAGCGTGTTTTTAATCCAAACATATCATATCTATATGTTTTTGGAATCAGGAACCGACAAGGAACAAGATGAAATTGTTTTTAAAACGATTTCGGAAATTTAATTTTAATCATAATTTTTATATTTTTAATTTTCAGAGCTTGTTTTTAATCCGAATATAACATATTTATATGTTTTTGGAATCAGAACATGATGAAGAATAAAATAAAAGTAATTTTGGATCGTTTTATAAAAAAATAATTTTAATTACAATTTTCAGATTTTTAATGACCAAAGTCATTAATTGATTTTTAAACCTCCATGCTGAAATGCAATACCGAAGTCCGGCCTTCGTCGAAGATTGCTTGGCCAAAATTTCAATCAATTTGATTGAAAAATGAAGGTGTGACAGTGCTGCCTCAACTTTTACAAAAAGCCGGATATGACGTCATCAAAGACATTTATCGGAAAAAAAAACATCTGGGGATTTTATACCCAGGAACTCTCATGTAAAATTTCATAAAGATCGGTCCAGTAGTTTAGTCTGAATCGCTCTACACACACACACGCACAGACACACACACACATACACCACGACCCTCGTCTCGATTCCCCCTCTATGTTAAAACATTTAGTCAAAACTTGACTAAATGTAAAAAGCCGACGTCAGCAGTTCACAAACACACATGCACAAACTCGCAAAGTACAGTACACCAAGAGCACAGGATTCAAACCCTTGACCCTAGCTGTTTGCACGGAGTGACGTCACCGTGACGTCACAAGGCCGTCATGACGCCGAGAGGACAGCGGTGATTGAACGGTCGCAGCAAAGCAGACAGGCCAGGAAATAGATGGTGCCAGCATGCACCATTACAGCTGAACAAGGGGACGTAATTACTTCGTCGTGTCTCCAACACACTGCGCACAGTCAATGAGACCTGTTCGAAGCTAGTCGCACGTGCACAGCCCGCAATAACCACAGATGATGAATTGCCGAACAAAGACATGAACAAGAAGGTCGGGCTGAGGCTTTAATAAACATGGCAGAGGGTGCAATAACTACAGCCGATCAATGAACCACTGAACAAGGCATGACAGACTTGGTTGAATAAAGTCCGGTAATAACTATAGATGACGATATTGATGAACAAGACATGAAGAAGAAGGTCGGACCAATCAATAAATCAGTCAATGACGCTTATATCGCGCATATTCCGTGGGTACAGTTCTAGGCGCTCTGCAGTGATGCCGTGTGAGATGAAATTTTATACGGCCAGTAGATTGCAGCCATTTCGGCGCATATTTACCTTTCACGGCCTATTATTCGAAGTCACACGGGTATAGGTAGACAATTATTAACTGTGCCTAAGCAATTTTGCCAGGAAAGACCCTTTTGTCAATCGTGGGATCTTTAACGTGCACACCCAATGTAGTGTACACGGGGGGAGGGTTCGGACACCGAAGAGAGTCTGCACACTAAGTTGACTCTGAAATAAATTTCCGCCGAACCTGGGATCGAACTCACGCTGACAGCGGCCAACTGAATAAAAATCCAGCGCGCTACCAACTGAGCTATATCCCCGCCCCGAGGCTTCAATAAACATGGCAGAGGGTGAAATAACTACAGACGATGACTGAACCGCTGAACAAAGCATGAACAACTGACTTGGTTGAACACGAGGGTGGCATCATTATAACTATGGTCGCACTTGCACAGTCCGGTAATAACTGTAGATGACGACATCGATGAACAAGACACGGAAGACGTTGCTGGAAAAAAAGGGGAAATAACTACAGACGATGAACCGCTGAATAAGACACGAAAGAGGTGGTCGTTCAAAAGGCTGCAATAACTATGGGTGATGAACTGTTGAACACGACACGAAAGAGGCAGCGGGACAAAAGGCTGCAATAACTATGGGTGATGAACTGTTGAACACGACACGAAAGAGGCAGCGGGACAAAAGGCTGCAATAACTATGGGTGATGAACTGTTGTACACGACAAGAAAGAGGTGATCGGACGAGATGGTGAAAAAAACATGGGTGATGAATTGTTAATCAAGATATGAATAAGAAAGGTTAAAAAGCCGATGTAGTTACTATAAATGATCAATTGTTGAAAAGACAAAAGTGGTTGGACAAGATACTGCAATTACCATGCATGATGAATTGTTGAACACAAGAACCAGAAGCTCAAACAGCTACTGCAATAACCATGAATGATGAATTGCTGAACAGGACACGAAACATGCGCTAGAAAGGTTGTCTTGTGCAGTATATTACAACGGTTAAAGGCTTATTGTTAACGGCAACAGAGATTAGTTAATTCTGAAAAGTAGGTCCAATCAAATTGGGGGACAATTTTATCACTTCTAAGACTCAGGGCTTGCGATCCACCTTTCAATAAGCGGCACGTTATGAGGCGAAAACTACGTATTCATGAAGCGCACGTATATATTCAAAATTCCCAAATGGATCCTACACTATTTCCATGTAACCGCATACCGCCATCGCAACAATTTGCATCCATCAGCCCAGGGGGACAAAAGGCTGCCGCTTGTTCAATAAATCAACGTAACACTATTCCCAATGTTCAGTCCTTCACACGAGACTTATAAAACAATAAGAGCTCTCCCTACATTTCAACGTGACGCACTATTTCACCTAGAAAATCCCAGTCGTAGTACTGGGTGGCCGAGTGGTAACGCACTTGCGCTCGGAAGCGAGAGGTTGCGTGTTCAGGCCTGGGTCAGGCCGCAATTTTCTCCCCCCTTTCCTAACCTAGGTGGTGGGTTCAAGTGCTAGTCTTTCGGATGAGACGAAAAACCGAGGTCCCTTCGTGTACACTACATTGGGGTGTGCACGTTAAAGATCCCACGATTGACAAAAGGGTCTTTCCTGGCAAAATTGTATAGGCATAGATAAAAATGTCCATCAAATACCCGTGGGACTTGGAATAAAGTAAAAAAAAAAAAAAATCCATCTCACACGGCATTAAGTCTCAGGAAACATGAATACACGCATGCAGGAAAAAAAAAAATATGGGTAGCGCCGTATGTATGGCAGCTCGCTTTCCCCGGGGAGAAAGCAGCCCGAATTTCCATGAGGGTAACCTCACTGGACTGTAAATCTTATCCAATCCAATCCAATCCAATCCAATTCAGCAGACGATAGGTTTGCCCCACATTTCAACCGTGACCCAGTTGCCAATGAGACAACGGCCTTTGCTACTGATGTTGACGATACATTCATTTCCGTGCAATAGATCACACAGACCGCTCCATGTTCAGGCTTTTACATAGGATAAGAGCGTTCTCATGTATGTGGTCACACGCCCAATTTTAACAACCTGCCTACCGGCACGGTTGGCCCAGTAGTAAGGCGTCCGCCCCGTGATCGGGAGGTCGTGGGTTCGAACCCCGGCCGGGTCATACCTAAGACTTTATAATTGGCGATATAGTGGCTGCTCCGCCATTATGGGGTTAGTGCTAGGACTGGTTGGTCCGGTGTCAGAATAATGTGACTGGGTGAGACATGAAGCCTGTGCTGCGACTTCTGTCTTGTGTGTGTCGCACGTTATATGTCAAAGCAGCACCGCCCTGATATGGCCCTTCGTGGTCGGCTGGGCGTTAAGCAAACAAGCAAACAAACAAACAACCTGCCTGTTTCTTGTGTAGAGCGGGAATGGTTTTTTCCCTTCTGAATTAGTACTGTAGATTGACATAGGTGTTAACTGCAAACATAATTCAGCAGAAAGTCCTCCCTCCAAACAGCCAGCCACCCAAAATGTAGCTATGCAACGTGTGTTGACGTTTTCATTCTTTAACATTTACACAATTTAAACAGCTCTCGGTTTCAAAAATCAAGCTTATTCATAAATAATGTAACCCTTTAAGTGTGGAGAGTTATGTTTGATGTGTGTTGTCCTATACAATTGTTGTTATAATCGTTTACAGGCAAGCAGGGTGTGCCGAAGAAAATGTTTTGTTTTTATGTAATATTCCAATGGACAATAAAGTGCTGTTATTGTTATTGTTATTGTTACCAATCTATGCATTTGATAATCACCCCCCCCCCTCCACCCCCGCCCCACCCCCCTCCCACCCAAAAAAGCTCTTTTACAATATATATATATATAACCAAGCGTAGATCCTTTAAGAGTAGTGAGTTACCGATCCACGCTCTTCATATACTTCAACCAAAAACCTTGTGCTCTAGTTCCAGATTTCAAATCGTAACGACATTCCCCATTAAGCGATGGTCATTCTCTATAGCATTAATACCAAATAACCAAGTGTATACAATAATAGCTAGAACTATTAAGTGCACGTGTACCATGCATGGTACCAATCCACGCACTTCATACACGAAGACCTAGTGCTCTTGTTCCAGATTTTCAAGCGGAACAAAATTCTCTATTAAGCGATGGTCATTCTCTATGACAATGAAGCCAAAGACCAAAGCGTAGAAGTATCAAGTGTAGAGAGTACTGAATCCACGCACTGTGTACCTTTCCACCGAAAACCTAGTGCTTTTGTTACAGACTGCGTAACAATATTCCATATCAAACAATGATCAGTATCAACAACATCAATGCTCCAGAACTAAGCGTAGAACTATTAAATGCAGAGATTATCGAATCAACTCAATTCGTACCCTTCCACAAAAACACCTAGTGCTCTTGTTCCAGATTTTCAAGCGTAACACCATTCCCTGTAAAACGATAGCCATTGTCATTAACATTAATTCTTGCCGACTTTTTCTTTTGTCTACACTTTCTCCATTTAGTCCCCAGACAGGAACGACAGCTCGCAGACTTATCTTGGGCAGTGCTCACCTCCCTGTCTTAACGTCCAACGAAACCGGCCCCAGAGGAACCATATGGCTGCTCCCTCGGCGGAATCGAATAAAAGTCCTCTTTCACAAAATCTAATTACATTCCTTCCCTTATCCCGTGCGGAGCTGAATTTCTTCAGCCTGCTTTCTTTTTGTTAACTTTTCATTAACTTTTTCTCGGTTGTGGGTATATAGTGCGCTGAAAGTGCGTCTGTGGGCAGTAGGGTAGGGAGGGGGGGTTGATGGTCGAAAGGGATGGGTGTGGGGGTGCGAGCAGGTCAGGTGCGAGGTCATGTTTTCTTGTAAAGTTCGAAACATGCAAACATTGAAACGAAAGAGGATGAGGATGAGGGAGACTGGTAGAAGAAGAGATACGAGGGATGGGTGAAGAAGAAAAGAAAGAAAAGTAAAGACAAACGTATAGACAGACAGAGGCAGACAAGCGGGCAGACAGACAGACAGACAGACAGAACAATATATAGAGACAAGGACAAACTCGATCAACTTTTCTCACACTTTCTCACAAGCAAGACATTTCTTGTTGGTCCCCCCCCCAAAAAAGAAATAAAAAAGCCCTCTGTCCAAATCTTGTTTGACGCGCCAAGAAAAAATGACGACGACCGTCATTCTATAGGTGAACAGATGAAGAACACCACTATTCACTCAGCCCAGACACCACCACACCATGCGTGGCTTGCCTCCACTCCAGTCTCAAAAGAACGTCAACAAAACGTCTCTGACATACATCTTTGAAAAGACACTCGCTGTTCAAGCGAAAAGAGAGGGCGAACACGGGTTGAAGTGCGTACCAACCGATGATTCCGGTTCCGTCGCAGACCAAAGGCCATCTGTAAAGTCCTTACAAATCTCAACTAAACTGTGTGTACTGAATATCGACGCGGTTTCTTGCCAGAAAGTCTTGGTACAGACAATTCCCCCTCAAATCGTTTTAGAAATAGGGATGTGTAGAGAAACTGGGCGCGCGCCCGGGCGCGTGCGCGTGTGTGTGTGTGTGTGCGTGTGTGTGTGTGTGTGTGTGTGTGTGTGTTTGTGTGTGTCTTCGTGTGTGTGTATGTGCGTGTGTGCGTGTGCGTGTATGTGTCTGTCTGTTTCTCTCTCTCTCTCTCGCTCTCTCTCTCTCTCTCTCTCTCTCTCTCTCTTTCTCTCTCTCTCTTTCTCTCGCTCTATACTCTCTTTCTCTCCCTCCCCCCTTCCCTCTCTCTCTCTCTTTCACCCCTCTTTGATGTTGGTTAAGACAACATTTTACGGGTTTCTGGTCAAGTAAGTAACGCCTTATTTAAGTAATAGTAATGCGCGGAGATGCAGAATTTTTCTCCCGCTCTGCGTAATGGAGGTTAAGACCATATTTTACGCGTTACTGCTCAAAGTCAGGTCTGCTTCACCGCACAAAAAGGCTTAGTTTTCCGCTTAACTGTCGTACATTGGTCACTAATGGCTGAAGTGTTTGCGTTTCGATAGATGTCAAGCAAACTGTGTCCCTTGAAGATTCCTTGCTTCCCATGGAAACGACCATATCTCGCAGGGAATAGGGGCATCCTTCGACTTGGACACATACACAACATCTACAGCATGGTTGATTTTTGTGAAAAGAGAAAACAAAATTCCGCTTAATTCATGTCGAACCCGACACCTATGCACTAAAACATAACAGAAAAGATGGACTCAATAACCTGAGTCTTAGTATCGACACAGATATTTTGACATTGACCTCACACTACGCATTACGATTCACACATCCAAGTCCAAGGCAACATGCACCAAAACCTAACAGAAAAGATGGACTCAATAACCTGAGCATTAGTATCGACAAATATATTTTGACATTGACCTCAAACTACGCATTACGATTCACACATCCAAGTCCAAGGCAACATGCCAAGCAGACTTCTGTCGGAACCTAGCTGACTTCAAACAACCAGACCATGCGCAAAGTTCTGATAAAATCTGAACAGCAGATAGATGGGATCAAGGGTCCCCCTACACCCAAGCAGTAATGTGTCTTCCACCATCTTCCACCAAGCGCCTGGGGAGAGGAGAGAGTGAAAGATGTCCTTTGATAG
>NC_090245.1:83381702-83384202 GCF_037325665.1 Littorina saxatilis
TTTATATTCTGGTCTGGTCAAGTACGATCTGGTCTGAACCAGTCTAATCTGGTATGATCCAGAGCTAAATTTAGTGTAACCTTTGGGAGATGGCCGACAGCAAATTGATCAGATGTTCTGAGCTATAATCAACAGCCATCAAGGGAAAATCGATGTCTGGAGTCAGCAGGCATTGTCCTATAAGTAAGCGGGTGATCTTGAATGAAAGCATCAGTATTCGTCTCACAATGATTCCTTGTACGTATTAGTAGATGGCCATATGTTGATATTAGCTTGATAGGTTTCTCTTGCAGATGGTTTTCTCTTGGCTTATTTGTACACCAAGGATTATCTTTCAGGATACTGAGTCTGGTGTATGATTAAAGTCTGTCATTAATTAGGCCAAGTCGACTACGCGAAGTATGCTTCGCGAAGCTGGCCGCACGGAGCTTTAGCACTGAGTTTTTGGTGAGAAAAAAAAACTTCGCGAAGTCTTCGTGAAGTCGACTTCGGGCTCAATTAAGCCATATCCTCATATGTCAAAAGAACTGAAAGAACCTGCGTCATCGGAATAACATGACGTGTTACAACTCTGACTAGCTTCTTTGGGTTACGTTCGTGGGAAAAGACAGAAATCAGTCATTCAAATTCTTGTTATCATTATTTCCATTGTCTTTGTATTACTTGCATACTTGTCCACCTCAAGGACCAACACATGGACCTAATCGTGGATTTGTCGTTTTTTCTATGGTTCAGCAGATAACTTTTCTTGTTTTTTGGCATCAAAACCTTTGCTACTCTCCAGAGTTCCAAAAGATTTCTCTTCAACAACGGACTTCTGAACTAACTAACACACTTTGTAAAATGAACGCAGAAAACTTCTTCTTTTTTCTTGTCGATCACTGAACGCAGAAAACGAAAAATGAAACTAAAATAGCTGCTATGATTTTGCAGACATCCTCCAAAATGTCCCTCCAGGCATCACGACCACAACCTTTACCACCACCACCATCACCACCACCAACGTAACCACCGCCAACAACAGCATCAGCAGCAAAAGCAGACGACACAGCCATCAGCGAAATGACCAAACGTCAAGGCACAATGACAAACAGCCTGGGGTTCCAGACAAATTGCTGAACATTTTCCTCGGAACGGCCTGCTGTGGCTGTTGGCAGATGCACAGAACAAAGTGTAAGGGATGTGTTACACACTTCAACTTTGCTGCATACAACAGGTTGTATGTTTACCAACCGTCGCTATATGCAGAGGACGAAGTGTAAGGGGCGTGTTACGCCATTCAACTTTGCTGCATACAACTAGATGCATGTTCACCAACCGTCACCATATGCAGACGACGAAGTGAAAAAGGAGCCCAAATTTGTTTTGAAGCAGAATGCAGTTATCGGCATTCACTGTCATAGGTTGAGTAAACAACTTTCACGCGATCCGATGCAATGCTTACGTCCAGCTGTACACAGCAAAGTTGAATGGTGCGACATCTTTGATTATGTAAACAAAGGTGTTTTGTATGTAGTTACACACATTGTTTACTGTGACCTCTGACCGCTCGTGCATCCCGAAGCACGGTTTCGGAAAGGTTCTTGCCACGTGAAAAACATACATGGTGGAGAATTAATTGTCGGTGACTGGTGGTAATGAGCGTGACGCAGAGAGATAGAGATAGAGAGAGAGAGAGACTGAGAGAGAGAGAGAGAGAGAGAGAGCGAGAGAGAGAGAGCGAGAGAGAGAGAGAGAGAGAGAGAGAGAGAGAGAGAGAGAGAGAGAGAGAGAGAGAGAGAGAGAGACTCAGACTCAGACTCAGAACTTTATTACAAAAGGATAAAGGTTTTAGGCAAAGCCTATTCTTCCAACCTGTCCTTTATAGACAGACGGACATAAAAAATAAAACTTCAATCAGATAAGATACAGAATTACATTGTATGGATTGCAACACAATGTGCATTTAAGGAATTATATAAGGAGAACTCAAAAATTACAAAATTATATTGACATAGTTAAACCTTTCATTTTGAGAATTAAGTTGCTCAAATCAGCTACACATCCGTTAACACTAGTACAAAATGTTCAACAAAATAACAATCGAACAAGACATTTCATTCACGAATGATGTGTGAACGTGACTGTCTCTTAAACATTTTCACTGAAGTTGCATTTCTTATCTGTTGGGGGAAGGAGTTCCAGAGAAAAGCTCCCGAGAAGGCTAAGCTCGATTTGTAGAGGTCTATGCGAGGTATAGGAGGGATGATTTTTTGGGACCCATATCTTTTTGTGGCATGTTTGAAATGTGATTGCAAATATTTAGGACAGTCGTCATTTAGAATTTTATACATGAACACAGCCTTGTTTAACGTCAACTGATCTTTCAAGGGGAGGAAATTCAGGAGCTTTAGTTTATCATCCGTGGACCTATTCAAATCATGCAGAATAAGTTTTGCAGCTCGGCGATGCAGGGAATTGAGTCTTTTTAAATGAACATCACTGCAGTTATCCCAAAGTG
>NC_090245.1:83390337-83402837 GCF_037325665.1 Littorina saxatilis
TTTCCCAGCTCTGTCTCTTTCCCATCTCTGTCTCTTTCCCATCTCTGTCTCTTTCCCATCTCTGTCTCTTTCCCATCTCTGTCTCTTTCCCATCTCTGTCTCTTTCCCATCTCTGTCTCTTTCCCATCTCTGTCTCTTTCCCATCTCTGTCTCTTTCCCATCTCTGTCTCTTTCCCATCTCCTTGTACACACTTTTTAACTTCGAGGTGACCCAGTTTGTGCAGCCATTGATTTCACTGAATCATTTTGTGATGGCGATCTTTCGCCCCGAGGATTATTTTCCAGTAATCCATTGCCCTCCTTTCTCTGGTTTTCTTCTTCAGTCTTTGGAATGAATTACTGCGCCTACGCTTTCTTTTGTTTAATCCTTCGCCCAGTTTTTCAACCTTTTTCTCTTGCAGGCTTTACTTTAAAGCGGTATTATTCAGTGAGACATGGACACCGTAACTCACACTGTGTAGTACTGTCTCCCTTTTGCACCACAAAAGAAAATGTTGACTTCAATGTGAAGATGATATCCTTTGATTGTATACAACAGAACATTAGTTGGGGTTTTGTAGACAAATAAGGCCAAACAAAAAATATATGTTGGTTTAGGGTAACGTACGTGACCAAAAAAGATAGGGTCGGTAGGTTAGCATTTACATTTTTTGGGTTTAATGATTTAGTCGAGTTTAAAATAGGTTACTTCCCTTAGTCTCGGTATGGTTCGCAAAATGTGCCAAAAGTTGATTTTTTGGGAGAAATGAAAACAAAGTTTTAGGGTCGGCGGGAAAAAGTAGGGTCGGTCGAGTTACCCTAAACCAACATATATATTTTTATTTGGCCTAAGTAAAAACAAAACGCAGGTCACGCGGAAACGTGTCCCCAATACCGTAGATGTCCACACTTGAAAACTTCCATATGTATTTAATAATAATAATAAGACTTATACTAATGTACGGTGGGTCGGGAAGACGTTCTTTGAACTGATCTGAAGGAAATATTGGTTCAGACTTAACACGTGTCCGGTACAGAACTATACAAACAACAAGTCTCTTCTTTGTCCCACTTACAAAAGAAAACAGACATGATTCAAGCACAAACACATCAAAACCACAAGACGTTCACAATTTTTTTTAAAAACATGACCGTTGGACTTTTCTGGAATATTTCACCAGGCGGATACTAGCCCTTTAAAAACGGAGTTCCCGTTGAATACCGGTATCATGGCAAGAGGGTCTGGCAGCTAATCGCTAACGGTTATTTATCCATGAGCGTGTTTTTCATAGGGGAACTGTTTGCCCCATACACCGTGGCCTCTCGTGGCTTCTCGTGGCACGAGAGTGAGAACTGGCGTCAACAAACACATCAGCTGATGTCAACAAACACGCGCTTGCAACCCAAAAAGCTGGTTGGGAAAATGTCACTGGCCTCTGCCCGCTTTGCAGGATATTATTTTGGCACACGACATTTTCTGTTGGAGGTGATGTGGGTGAGAGATGGTCGGTGAATGGGTGGAGTGATTGGAAGATTAACAAGAGATCAAATGAAGTTTTTACTAGCAATTTTGAGCGGACAAACTTGCCAATTCCCGCGGCCTTACTTTACTTGTAAATATGTTGTTGTCGTGCTACCTAAATCGTCTTAATCTTCATCGAGTTTAGTGATTCTGCTGGAAAATCATGGCAAGAACCAAGAGTCTTTGACCAAACGATACTAGTATTATGCTTGAGTGGCAATTTTCTTTCCTATTCATTCGTGCTTTGTGTGAAGTTAAGGAGGGCATCTATTCTATGTTGTATCCAGAGCACCTAGATCATTTATTTTTTATTTTTTATCTAATATCAGATAACTAACATAAGGGAACTTAACCAGAAACCTAGAGCCATTGTCACCCCCCCCCCCCCGGCCTAACTAAAACCCCATTAAAACACTGTGTTTTTTTGCCAGCTTTGTCATATTGTCTCCATAACTTTGTGGTTTGAACATATTTAAGAACAACTTTTTGATTTTCCAGTTTACGGCACTGTAATGTTCATGTGAAAGAGCATAAAACTAGTTTCAGATTCAGGCATTGTATTTGACAAGTATAAAATTAGCAGCAGAAAAGACGATATTTCTATGTGCTGTGTAAAGTGTTGTAGTCCAAGAGGGTGAGACAAGATATGAACACGCCGGTAGCATCACTATGAACAATGAGCTCTAATACTTTCCAACAAACACAAAATTCATATCGAGCGGATTGGGTCAATATCAAAGTTTTTAAATGGAGCAAAGCTTAGATAACACAGCGTTTATACCCCGTATAAATAGTTCAAGGTAAAGAAGCTCGCGATAACAGACATAAAATATCGAAAAATAAAAACCCAGATGTCTCTTTTCGACCCGGTTTTTTGTTCGAAGTGAAATCTCTAACGTAAAAAAAACCCACCAAGTTTGAAAAGACGTTATATAACGCGAATAATGATGTCTCGTGGAACATTCTCTCACTTCTTTCAAGTACAAAACGTGTCTCTGTGACCTCGGTCACCGCCATGCTGTGCGAGCCGAGACATTTTTTTCTCTTCATCTTCACTGCGCTGGCTGCAAATCCCCTCCGCGAAGGTGTTTTCAGACACAGCAGACACAGGGTGTATCATGAACCTCGTCGAGTTGCCAGGGGGGGGGGGGGGGGGGGATGTGGGCGAGGGATGAACGGTGGTGGTAGTAGGAGAGACAATCAACGCGCCTTTGATTTCAAATTAAGCAGACCGCCCATCTAACTAATAACTGTCGATTGGACCTGTGTGTACACACAGGTAAAATATGTACTCAGCCGACACCGCTGCAGTGCTTGATTACAATGATGATGCGCAAACACAAACCACTATAGCAGAACCACAGCGTCAATATTCTATACTCTGAGTGCTAGTAAACAGAACGGATGGAAAACATACATGGTTGGTAGTGATTTATCTGTCTCTGTGTATGAATGTGCTGCTGCTGATCTTGTTGGTTGAACTCATATATAAAATTAACGCTAATGCAAGGAATTATGTAGGGCATTGTTGTGTGGTGTAAAGGGCGTTGATAAGTGTGTGTCTATGTCTGTGGTTGTGGTGTTGTTGTTGTGTGTGTGTGTGTGCCAAAAAGGGAAACATACAAAGCAACAACAAACAAGTCGCGTGAAGCGATATAAAAACATTTAGTCAATCGGTATCAAACGAAAAGATAAATACCACAAACCAGTCATCGCCAAGACTACGAGATACATTTGGATAGTCTCGGCTAACAATACCGACACGGATCACGCTCGTCTCCGCGAAGCATGCGACCGTATAGTACTTACTGAACCTATTGTTTTGTAATTCTGAGCACATTGTTAGAGTGAACATGACAAGTCTATATATTTTTGAATTCAGGAGAAGATGAGGAATACAATGCAGTCATTGTTTAATCTGTTACTAAAAAAATAATTTTCATCACAACTTTAACGAGAAAACTAATTAATTAATTTGTACGATTTTGAGCTGAAATGCAATATCATAGTCCGGACTTCGTCGAAGATTGTTTTACCAAAATTTCTATTAATTTGGTTGAAAAATGAGCGAGTGACAGTGCTGCCTCAACTTTCACAAAACCCGGATATGACGTCATCAAAGACATCTATCCAAAAAATGAAAAAGACCACTGGGGAACTCTCATGTGAAGTTTTATGAAGATTGGTCCAATAGTTTCCTCGGAATCACTTTATATACACACACACACACACACATACACACACCATGACCCTCGTCTCGATTCCCCGTCTATGTTAAAACATTTAGTCAAGTTTTGACTTGACAAAATGTAACAAGAGAAAACCAAGAAGAAAGAAAGTTAAGAGCAAGTGCGAGAACCAATACAAGCGTACTATAATCAATGCGAAAAGAAGCGGAAAGTGTGGACAAAATACAAATGGAGCTAAAGTGAAAAGTATCACTTTATTCAGAGTGACACTGCCTGATCAATCAGACACAACCTTCTGCCCGACTGGCATGCACATATTTGGTTTCACTGATGGAAACATTAACGCTGATGCAAGGAAATGCGTAGGGAATAGTGGGGAATTGTGGGGTAAAGGGGGTGTTGGTAAGAGCGTTGGATCTAAGTGAAAAAGTATCTCTTTATTCGAAGTGGCATTAGACAAGCCCTTCTGCATCAGTGGCACGTACGCAGAGTCCTCTCTCTTTTTCGTTGTTTACAGGTATGATGCATTTAAAAAAAATTCATCTGCAAGTTGTTGTTTTTGTACATTGGTGTTTAAGGACACCCTTCATTTGCTGCTGCTTGTCCTCGCCTCATTGACTCATATGCATGCAGCGTGTTCATTCTCGTCTTCGGTCTTTGCTTTCGGATGAGAATGTGTGTGTGTGTGTGTGTGTGTGTGTGTGTGTGTGTGTGTGTGTGTGTGTATGTGTGTGTGTGTGTGTGTGTGTGTGTGTTTATGTGCACGAGGGGAACAGAAACTGAAACTGAACTTTGTGTTAGGAAGAGATAGAGAGAGAGAGAGAGAGAGAGAGAGAGAGAGAGAGAGAGAGAGAGAGAGAGAGAGAGAGAGAGAGAGAGAGAGAGAGAGAGAGAGAGAGAGAAAAAACCGAGAGAGAGAGAGCGCGAGAGAGAGAGCGCGAGAGAGAGAGCGCGAGAGAGAGAGCGAGAGAGAACATTAGTAGCCGAGAAACATGTATCATAATTATACACATTCACCGAGAAGACATTTATTTTTGATGATAAATATAAAGTTTTTAAAATGTCAATGTTTAGAGCGATAGGATTTTTGTTATAGTTTCATCAAAGGAAATTAGAAGATTAATTAAAGATGAAATGGAAACCAGCGAGCAGCTGCAATGATACCTGTGTTTGTTATTGCTTTGTTTCAAAGCAAACAATCACAGCTGCTGCAAATCTTAATTTGTTTGTAAAAGGAACACAAGGAAATGGCCAAAAACATGTATTAAAGCTGTCTAAATTGTTTTTGCGTGATTTTGGAATTACTTCATTCTCTGTCATTTTCTGTCTCTGTCTCTTTGTCTGGCTACCTGCCTGTCTGTCTGTCTGTCTGTCTGTCTCCCTCTTTGTCTCTTTCTCACTATCACCGTCTGTCTATCTCTTCTACTCTCTCTCTCTCTCTCTCTCTCTCTCTCTCTCTCTCTCTCTCTCTCTCTCTCTCTCTCTCTCTCTCCCTCTCTCTCTCTCACCCTTTCTCGTAATTTATTTTCCAATCTGTTTCGCTCTCACAAATCGAACCTGCGTCATCTTCTCTCTCCCCCTCTCCGTGCATTTTTGCGAGTTCACTGTAGTCTCTGTATCTATGTGTTTTTATCTTTCTTTCTTTTTTTCGTCTTCTTCTTTTTGTTCTTTTTTTCCTGACATTTATTTATTGATATGATTGATTATTATGGGAAAAGAAAAAGGCAAAAATTGGGAAAGTGGGGAACATTACTTTTGTCTTTCCATTTGAACCTCTTGTGTGCCTGTCTGCTTGTCCAATTCGTCCATCCGCCTGGCTGCCTCAGCCTCCTTTGTTTATTTCTCTCTTTCTATCTCTGTCTCTCTACGTCTCACTTTCATAGTCTCTCTCTCTGCTATTTCCTCCCTCTCTCTCTCTTTCTTTCTTTGTCTCTCTCTCTCTCTCTCTCTCTCTCTCTCTCTCTCTCTCTCTCTCTCTCTTACCGTATGCATGTCAGTCTGTCTGTATGTCTGTCTCTCTAAGCCCACCCCTCTCTTCACACCTCATGGTCGCTTCCTTTGTTTCTTTCTCTCTTTCTATCTATGTCTTTTTACCTCGGCGCGTCTCACTTTCATAGTCTCTCTCGGGTACTCCCCCCCCCCCTCTCTCTCTCTATCTTTCTCTCTATCTATCTTTCTCTCTCTCTCTCTCTCGGGTACTCCCCCCTCTCTATCTATCTCTCTCTCTCTCTCTCTCTCTCTCTCTCTCTCTCTCTAAACTTATACTGTTTCACTAATTATGTATGTATGTAGTAGTAGTTATTATAGTAGTTTAGTCCCTCTTTAGGGCGAGGGCCAGAAGCAAAAAAGTATACCAATGCTTATTGTGTTACCCTCGTAAAATAAAGAATTGTCATTGTCATTGTCATTGTCATTGTCTCCCTCTGTCTTTCTTACCGTTTGTCTGTTCGTCTGTCTGTCTGTCTGTCTGTCTCCCTAAGCCTCCACCCCTTCTCCCCACACCGCCTGGCCAACCCCCCTCTATTCTCTCCGTTGTCCCACTGTTGATTTCTTGCGATAAATCACCCTGTCTGCGTGCAGAACTGTGCCCGGAATTTAGATCAGAGAAATCGAACATCGGGCCAGAATACAAAAACCATCTGTGTGGCCGAGAAATCCTGGTCATTCCGAGCAAAGCATGGCTGACCTTGGAGACAAAGAAACCTAATTGCTAGACTTGCCATGGTTAATTAGGGGGCCTTCTGTGTCTCCATCGACAAGGAAGGATGGAACAGCATTGAATGACCGTAGAAAAGACAAAACGTATACATACACAAAGAAATAGAAAGAAGGGAAGAATGAAACAAAGAAACCAAGACAGAAAGAGATAGAAAGAGAAAAAAAAGAAAGAAAGAAAGAAATCGATAGACAGAGAAAGAAAGAGAAAAAAAAACAGACAGAAAGAAATAACGAAAGAAAGAAAGAAGACGAAGAAATGGACAACCCAAAGAGAAGTAGCAAAGAAAAAAATAATACCAGAGAGATGACTAGAGTGTGTGTGCTTGCGTGTACATTCGCGCGCGTGTTTATGAATGTGCCTCTGCATATGTGTTTACAAGTTCGTTGATCTGAATCCATCTCCTGGTTTTCTAAACAAATACTCCTCAATAAAGTCCAAAAGGAGCAACGAACAATAAACAAAATATTCATTTTTATTATTATATCTTATGCAATTGCCACTCAGCTCATTAATTTTCATATACAGACTAAACATACAGAGCTCTCTAGCTATCCGTCGCCAATCTACATACTCATTTCCTAAACAAATGGAATAAACAGAGATTGGTACTCATTCGCATTTATAGTCAAAACACGTATCCATTTTGATACAGACTGAATAATATACATAGCTTTATACTCATTACAAGTTGTTTTTCAACGATCTGCTCATTTTTCACTCAGTCTGAAAATACAGAAATTCATTCTCATTCGCAGCTGTCGTCAAATCACCTGCTCATTTCTCATACAAACTCAAGATACAGAGCTCTAAATTAACTTGCAGTTGTCGGTTGCACAGACGAGTCGATAAAATGAATGCCAATTAGTAGGGACCTTGCATCTGTCACCAAAAGGCAAGTCTCACCGTGATAATACGTACTTGTCAAAAACGTATAACCCCGCAGTTGTGTTCGGCGTATTCACGGTTGTGTTGGTTGACAGAAGGGCAGCAGATAAATGCAATGACATTAAGAGGTCATCCCTCTGGCACAAAAAATACCCCTCAGCATTTCTATTTTTTGTCCAACGATCACCCTGCTTGCATCTCATACATACTGATTATACAGAAGTTCATACTCAATTGTCATCTCAAATTACCTGTTCCTAGTTGTTGTTGATACAGACTAAATATACAGAGCATCATACTGATTCGAGATTGCTGGCTGCACAGAAGAGCAGCTCAGAAGAGAAACGAAATGACAAGAGGTCACACTCCTGGAATTGTTCCAAGAAACAGACTGTCACAGACTCCCCAGGGGCCGCTAGTCGCATGCATATTGCTGCTATCAAATAGGGATAGTGCTGGAGACACAAGTTTAGCAATTAGGGTTGGTGTGGTGGGTGTTGGAGAGGAAGGGATGGGGGCGAAAGAACGAACGAACAAACGAACGAACGAACGAACAAACGAACGGACGAACGAACGAACGAACTAACTTAACTTAATTTTACAGGGATACAGGTTTAAGGCCTCCGACTCGTCGGCATTATACTTGTCTCGTCTAAATATCGGACCCTATTGCTACGCTGAAAACACAATAGCTGTTACTAAAAAAAGCAAAAGAGAGAGAGAGAGAGAGAGAGAGAGAGAGAGAGAGAGAGAGAGAGAGAGAGAGAGAGAGAGAGAGAGAGAGAGGGGGGGTGGGGGGAAGGGAGAGAGAGCGAGAGAGATAGGGGAAGAGAAAGAGAGAGCGAGAGAGAGAGAGAGAGAGAGAGAGAGAGATAGAGAGAGGGAGAGAGAGAGAGCGACAGAGCGAGAGAGAGAGAGATAGCGAGCGAGAGAGAGAGAGAGAGGGAGAGAGAGAGTGAGAGTGAGATAGAGGGAGAGAGACAGAGAGAGAGAGAGAGAGAGAGAGAGAGAGAGACAGAGAGAGAGGATGTAAGGGGGAGGGGGGGAGAGAGGAACAGATCAAGGTTTAGTGTGTGTGTGTGTGTGTGTGTGTGTGTGTGTGTGTGTGTGTGTGTGTGTGTGTGTGTGTGTGTGTGTGCGTCCCTAAGCCTAAGCGTTGTAGAGTAATTTGACGCAAACGCAAAATTAGTCCAACATATGTTTTGTGATATTTTGCTCTCCATTATTGATGGCAATATCGATCAGTGTTTTCTACGCAGCAGCTACGCCGCTCAGAAAAGAGAAACGGATCCGATGTTAAAAAAAGACTGATAGGCAGAAAAAAAGAGGTATTCAAGTGAACACGAACAAAAACATCCACACATCTGTATGCGTGATACCACATTCACCTTTAAAAGCATGCAAATATCCTCGTGTTCTGCAAAAGCACTTCATTATTTATATTTTCAAATATTTTGCTGATTCATAATCTAAGCCAGTCTGACTTTTCATTCATGAAACAACCAGACAACATTTACAAAACTTCAGGCAAACTCCGACTATAAACCACAATATACGTGCGCATGGTAATGTCCCCCCCCCACCCCCCCCCCCCCCCAATAAAAAAAAAAGAGGCAAAGAAAAATCAAGGAGCTAAAAACTGTCTTGAGTCTACATTAGCCTGTCGCAAGCCATCGGCATTAAAATCGACCAGCGGAAAAAAAAGAACAGAAAGAAAGAACACAGGCAGAAGCAAGGCAAGAACACGATTTTTTCATCAGCCAATCAGGAGGGTTGTAGCTTCTGCGTGACGCACTTCCTGCAATTCCAAAGACTGCAGCACCGGATCGCGCAAGACTCGAGAAGAGTCTATCTTAAAATGACACGAACCGAGTAATAAAAAACCCAATTATAAAACAAAAAAAAAGGAGAGAAAAAGGACAGAAAAAGAGAAAAAGAGTCGATCACTGCATTTACATTAAGGAGGAGGAAGAAAGAAGGCGAGAGGAAATGGGACTCTTGCACACTCTTCAGAGGACACGATACACAAAGAAAGCTTGTCAAATTGCACGTGATCAGCGCTGCTTCAGGCGCTGGCCTGCAAGCGCCGCTGTCCAGTGTCGTGAAACTAGGACACTCTCTTAACCTTTCCCTTGCACGCTGCATTGCCTTGTCATCCTGTGTCTGGTTACTTGTGGATGGCAAATTGAAATGTTGTCATGTATGTATAGGTGTCGCTCTCGAGGAGTAACCGTGGGTGTGAGAAACGAAATAACAAGGAACCCAACCCAATAACAAAAACACAACATGAACAAAACAATGATGAAGACTCACTAAACGAAAACGAAGAAGAAGCACACACACACACACACGCACACACACACACACACACACACACACACACACACACACACACACACACACACACACACACAGCACCGCAACAATAGAGCGTGCAAAACAAAAAAAGTAGACAACAGACAGAAGATAAAGGAGTTGCAATAAAGCGACGATCCTTGACCTTTGTTGATTAAATTGGTCCCTAATGAAGACACCGTCCTCGGGAGATGCATATGAGATTCACATATTTCCACAACCCGTGCCAATGACGGCAATAACAAAGTCTGGAACCTACTCGTCTGTGCATTTTTTATCACGTGCTTCACAGAAAGGACTACTTGCCCGATATTTTAGGAACTCACACTTTTTATTATCAGGGGAAGTATTAGCACACTGTTCCTACATACACAATAGGCCGAGTACATGTATTGTCTAATACAGTGCGTATTTGTTGTAGTTGTAGTTGTTGTTTGTGTTGTTGTAGCTGTAGTTGTTGTTGTTTGTGTTGTTGTTGTTGTTGTTGTTGTTGTTGTTGTTGTTGTTGTTGTTGTTGATAAAAATCACCTTGCAGTGAAAACTGACCTTCGAGACGTCCCTCCTGCGGACATGCTTTCCCCCTAAATTGATAAGACTTGCCCAGTAGAATTGCGGTTCGAAATTTAAAATATTTCAGAACTTGCTTTTCAACGACAACTAGTATCACATACACATACATTATCTAACATTATTACCATTTCAGTGCACCATATTTGACCAATCATGACTGGTTCTAGGTGACCCGCTAAATGTTATAACCTGCCGGCTCATGTATATATATCCAATTTCTTGACATGTCTGTTATCAATTTTACTAACTGTCAGCATGCATATTAGAAATAACTCATAGTATTCCTTTAAAGGAAAAATTCCCCATAAAATGTAACGAAGGATGCCAAAAGAGGGAGATGCATGTATAACGTGTTGACGGTAAAGTCTGCATTAAATTAAAACAAAGACTGATTTATTCTGAGAGAAATTCAAGTTTTACGCCCTCACGGCAAAGCCATTAGGGGCATGTTCCCGGGTTTTAACCCGACTTTAGATGAGATACACAAGTGTATGCGTGTTTAGGTGGTATCAGCCATCTGCACTTATGGCAGAATGACCGAGGTCTTTTACGTGCCACTGTGGTGACACGGGGGTGGGAGATGGATACCGTCTCTGGGTCTGCACATAAAGTTGACCTGTGTCCGTCCCGGCCCGGATTCGAACCAGCGACCTTTCGATCACAAGTCCAGTGCTCTACCACCTGAGCTACCCGGGCCTTTCTGATTTATTCTGGAAGTGTGGGACCTTAAATCAAAGACTAAATAGTTATATACATATAAAAACAAATGCTATTTTCAACAAAGTCTTTTCTGTTGCGTTGGTTTAAGACGGGTCCACTCCGTCACATGTTAGCGTTACAAAGAAACGAGTGAGATTGAAAAATGTCAAGGAAGACGCATCTCTTCCATCATGTTGAAGAAATCACGTACTGGACTTACGATGGTGGATAAGCAAAGTCAGACTAACTCACACTGAGACTGCATGGAACGCTTTCCAGACTTCTCAAAGACACTTACAAACAGATCTACTTGTTTGATGAACGTCTGGTTCTTTTCAGACTAGACGTTTTGAGGATCTAAAATGTCTGGGAAGTGACCTAGACTTGAAATGACTTCTGTCTCGAAGTAGACACAGTTGCAGCTGTGTGGTGAATGTGTTGGACCGTTTTCACTATTGGGCAATGGGGATGGGTGTCGCAAGCAGAGAGACGATCGTGGGTGTGTATTATTCCATATTTATAAAGGTCATCTCATGACACAATACAATGGCCACAAGCCAATGCCACGTCGGTAACAGTGAGCGGGAATAAACAATAAAACAAACAAACAAAAACAACAAAGAATCTTACGCGGATCATGAACATTTGACTGGAAGCAAAATGGTCATGTCGCTAAAATCAATGCCAATCTAAAATGTACAGTTTACGAATATATCTTGTTGTCGGCGCTGTTACGCCCGATTTCTATTACTAAATTCCGCAGTTCACCACATTTCAATTATATTTACTGTCACGCTCAATTAATCTTGCGTGACTGCAGCTCTCGCTTAGAAACCAAAAATCGATTCCATTGCAGCGTCTCACGTATTAGCAATACATAACCATTTTACTCATATGCGGGTAGCTGTGACAAAGATTGATTTAAATGAGATTTCCAAGAATAACCAAGCAGGAATCATTTCTACAATACAACGAGGGGAGGTAATTCAAATGAGGACTTCCCCAACAAGAAAATCCTATGTCCATTTTGGAGAATCATTGCGTTCGACACATTTAAAAACATGAACAAAAAAAATCGAAAAGAGGACTATTTTTTTCAAATGTGATTGAAGTCTCAGCACATATCTGAGGGCACTCAGAAGTTGGCAGTTAGAAGTCCCTCCGCGTCGTATATTATTCCACATGTCGTTCATGTGAATTTCTTATCGAACCAAAACTCAAGAAATTGTGAAACCCATTTAATTCAACAATGTCAGTTTGATCACTGTAAGTACTAAGCTCTTCCTCCACTTTTTCGAAGCCTATATCGGTCCATAATTAATTAAACAGTGACACGTAACAAACGTACGTGTTACACGTATGTTGTCCACATTGCAAGCATCGGAAATTAGCTCGAACATAATTATACCTACTTGTAGATTGTAGCTTCGTACACCTGCTAAAAACAGTCAGATTTAATCAGGGATAATTCAGATCAAATTATAGAAATAAAGTAGAATTGAATTGACATAAACAAAAATAGTTTAAAAAAACCCATAAAATCCATTGATCAATTTTGTTCTTCTTTGCTTTCAATCGACCA
>NC_090245.1:83407837-83422837 GCF_037325665.1 Littorina saxatilis
CGACTTACCACAGCGTTTTTCCCCAAGCAAGTGACGAAAATGAGGCTGTATGAACGGAAACATCCTGCGGATGAACGGAAACATCCGGTGGATGAACGGAATCAGTTGACACACCGTGATAATGGTTACGTTATTTGTCATCTGCGGACTTTCAGCGATGCCTGGCTTTCGGGAGGTTAAAGAATGAATCTGTTACGGTATCGGGGCTTTGTTCTTTCTTTCTTTCTTTATTTGGTGTTTAACGTCGTTTTCAACCGTTCAAGGTTATATCGCGAAGGAGGGAGGGGGGGGGGGGGGGGGTGATGGGATAGAGCCACTTGTCAATTGTTTCTTGTTCACAAAAGCACAAACACAAATTTGCTCCAGGGGCTTGCAACGTAGTACAATATATTACCTTACTGGGAGAATGCAAGTTTCCAGTACAAAGGACTTAACATTTCTTACATACTGCTTGACTAAAATCTTTACAAACATTGACTATATTCTATACAAGAAACACTTAACAAGGGTAAAAGGAGAAACAGAATTCGTTAGTCGCCTCTTACGACATGCTGGGGAGCATCGGGTAAATTCTTTCTCGTCCCAACCAATATGGGACTCCCCCTAACCCGCGGGGGGCAGGGGGTTTGTTCGGATAGTCATGGACCTACGTGATTAAGGCGTGTGTGTGTGTGTGTGTGTGTGTGTGTGTGTGTGTGTGTGTGTGTGTGTGTGTGTGTGTGTGTGTGTGAACAGATTTAAACAAAACATCTAACTTCTCCCAAACTTGTGATTTATGATGCTCTGGAAGTTTTATTGGAAAATAATAACACCTTTTTCTCTTTGTTCATCTTTCCCTCACATTCTCTGCCTGCAATTGTCAGAATGCGTACAAAAAACCAAAAAAACGAAACAAAAACAAAAACAAAAACAAAAACAAAACAAAACAAAACAACTCAAGACAAACAAACACATACACAAAACACATATCTTGATCCCCTTGCTGTGCCTTCTGTTTTTAATGTCGCTTTAATGATCTCAGTCTCTTTTCATTCCTTTCATCCACCCTCCCACACCTCCCAACCTTTAGTCTCTCTTTGCGTGGCTACCTCCTTCCTCTTTCTAAGCTTGAACTTGTCTCTCATCCATCTCACAAGTAAGTAAAGTCCTTTTTTATATCCTGTTCTGCGCATCATTCAGTGGTTCGTGAAAGGTTTTATTTTTTTTCTTCAAATTTTATCACCAAACTTTTTTTTCACTTTCCAAAAGTAATTTCCCAGCAGTAAAAGTTCCATCTGCACATGCTGTGAGCATTGGGAGACCATAACACGTCTCCCCGTGCCACCATCACATCGGACAGGCGATTTATTTCAAACCCTTCTTAAAGTCACACTGCCCACTTATCTCAGGAGTGTTTCCATTCGTAAACATTCAAGTACAGCGGAAACTCGGTTTTAAGAACCTCCATTATAAGACTCCCTTCTGCTATACGACTTCATTTTCCATTATCTCGCACTGTGGGCATTGTCTTTGCAAAAAGCGAGCATAGACCCATTTCTTTATTACCTATTTTATCCAAACCTCTGGAAAAGCACATTCACAAGGGTTTCTTCGAATACGTAGAGAGCAGAAGCCTTTTCCATGAAATGCAATTCAAAGGTACCTCCAACTTGAGACTCCGTCCCTTACAAGCCCTCCATTTTGCAGATCTAATTTGGTCTTAAAAGAGAGGTAGCACTGTACCAGCTTGCCAAGTACAGTACAGTCCGTCCGCTATGCCCTATGGCATGTAGACAGCATAGTATGATATTGTTTCCGTGACAGGATTGTTCAAACCGTCCGCAGCCGCCCCTAATGAATATGATATTATGCAGGAAAGCTCACACTTTTGGTGTGTGTCTGAAGCTTGTGCCTTTCTTTATTACTGATGTAACCGAGTGCCGAAACACTACGATCACCTCGGGAAGCGAAGTGCAATCAAACAGGTTTGAAAATATTAGGGCTAATTTCTTAGCCCTATAAAAACTGTTATGCAAACCCGAAGGTTTCCATGAACATACAGACAATCGGAAACCACCAGACCCCATCACAAACAGAACTCTACAAACCACAGGTGTTGACTTTAAAGGCCAACAACCCGGGTGCAGAGTCCGTTGTGAAAGGAGCGGTAGCCTCCCCTGTCACAATCGCCCCCGTTTGAAATGAACTTCGTCCCGAAGTTCCGAACCGGGAGACCACTGTCCATCCCAAGTTCGCAGAATGGGAACAGCACGAAAATGTTCAGTGGTCATATTATGCCATTACCTGAACATATCATGCCGAGTCCCATCCCTACTCGCAAGCGCCAGATGTAACCGAGTGCCGAAACACTACGATCACCTCGGGAAGCGAAGTGCAATCAAACAGGTTTGAAAATATTAGGGCTAATTTCTTAGCCCTATAAAAACTGTTAAGCAAACCCGAACGTTTCCATGAACATACAGACAATCGGAAACCACCAGACCCCATCACAAACAGAACTCTACAAACCACAGGTGTTGACTTTAAAGGCCAACAACCCGGGTGCAGAGTCCGTTGTGAAAGGAGCGGTAGCCTCCCCTGTCACACTGACAACAAGAAATTCCTTCGAGGTAGGAAAAACACCCCCGTTGGTCAAAGGGAAATAACCATTCTCACTGCACCCATTCTCACTGCCACCAACTGAGAAGGTTATTTCCCTTTGACCATGAATATGTTTCTCTATAAGTCCTTGTAGAATCTTAATCCACCAATAACTCCCTAACCGTGTGTTTGACTGGTCCCAATTTTTGTAAGGACCGTCTCAGGAATGTATAGAACCTGTTCACCAAGTTTGGTGACGATCGGTCCGTTCATTCTTGAGATCTATATGCGAACACAAACACACACCCAAACAAACAAACACATCGAGTGAATCCTATACACACCCCTATACCGGGGGTGTAAAAAGACGGGACTTTGCGATTGGAGACTAATGGCTCAGACGGGCATCGACCTTGAACTGTTATTTGATCGAGTTCTTACTCTTATCTGGGGAACGTATGATGAGTCAGACTAAACCTTAATCTTGATAATAACTTGTGTCAGTAATAAAACTAAGGACATAATCTCAGATTCTTGTTGGCGGACGGAGGCGTGTATAATATTCCTTTAACGTGCTCTCAAGCCATAGGTTTATCCGGTGGAGACTCTCGCTTAGACACTCTTCACGAAAGAAAAGGCGTACGATTCAAATGCCTAAAATGCGAAACATATCTTTCATTACAGCATGTTTATTCAACATTCTTTGCATTATGGTATTCGTGTTTGGGTCAAAAGAAACACTTCTACAGATGAACAGTATCCAATTGACAAAATTCATGTTTCACAATTGCAAACCGAAAATTTTAAAAATACCGTACGACAGTTTCAAAATCGAACACATCCTTTCCAAATCCAAAAACAAAGAGACTGCCAACGTTCCAAAATTCAGAATAAAAACACAAGAAAGGTAGGTTGTTGGAACGTTTGTTATTGACAAAACAATACATTCACAGATATTTCGACACAACGGTCTTTTAAGTGAACAGACAAACAAATATTCACACACAACTTATCTTGATAGAATCAGTTTACGTCCACTCGTCAAGAAGCCGAGCGAATGAATGATTGTATATGTGAATGTATTGTTTTGTCAATAACAAACGTTCCAACAACCTACATCCTTTCCAAGTTTCGTCAACGCCGCGTGAACATTACCCCTTTAAGCAAACGACACAAACCGCAGGTTACGGCAGTTTTACTCGGGGACCCGAAAGGGCATTAAGCAATGGCGGAGGCTTTTTACGATCGGGGTTACCATTGGATACTCCATCAAATCGCAGGAGTTTGCCCATTGGCACGAACATCAGTTCTGTGCAGTTGATACATCATCGGAAGCCATGTCTATCGGTCTTTGTCCAGTATCGGGGCAAGACCTGACCCAGTGTGGGGGGGGGGGGGGGGTTGGGGTGGGGTGGGGGTATTATTCTTGAAGTAAACTTTGTCTGAAACTTTTGAATGGGAAGGAGAGAGACTGAATTTGAAATAAAAGCATACAAAACTGCGCTAAATATATCGAATAGAACGTGTTTGTTGGAATTACTTCTACACAGAAAACAGACTACAATATAATTATATACATACTAGCGTGAGAGACCCGGCTTCGCCCGGGCTCTTCTGTCTGTCTATGGCTGTCTGTGTGCGTCTCTCAAACACACACACACACACACACACACACACACACACACACACACACGCAGGTAATAAAACATTCTGAGTTCGGTTCAAAAGTGTATGTTTAAAAAGAAAATTTATTAAGTGATGTAAAGAGAAGCATTTATACGCAGACATTCACACGCACATACCGTGGCTGACACGCATGGAGACGTACAAATACACATTCACACACAGTCATCGTGGCTGAGATGCCTGGCCGCAGGTACACACTTATTAGAAAGAATCCACAATTTGTACGTAAGAGTTTAAAACGCTTAAATGCATGCATTGACAGTCAAAATACATATTCAAAATATATAGATGGATAAAAATAGAACCAATTAATTTAACACATGTATACACAGATATTCACACACAGACACCGTGACTGACACCCATGGAGACGTACAAATACTCATTGACACACACTCACCGTGGCTGAGATGCATGGACGCAGGTACACAGTCATTAGAAAGAATCCACAAATTATACGTAAGAGTTAAAATGGCAGAAATGCATGTATTCTCAGTGAAAATACAAATTTAAACTACATACATGGATAAGAATACAACCGATTAATTTAACACATTTATACGCAGATATTCACACACACACACACCGTGACTGACACGCACGGAGACATACAAATACACATTCAATCACACACACTCACCGTGGCTGAGATGCATGGACAGGGATACACACTCATTAGAAAGAATCCAGAAATTAAACGTAAGAGCTAAAATCGCAGAAATGCATGCCTTCACGGTCAAAATACATATTCGAAATACATACATGATGGGAAAGCATACATACAGAATAAATGCACATGGATTTCCTCTCCCACTCAAAATATCTATCTATACATATGATAAGAGAGAGAGAGAGAGAGAGAGAGAGAGAGAGAGAGAGAGAGAGAGAGAGAGAGAGAGAGAGAGAGAGAGAGAGAGAGAGAGAGAGAGAGAGAGAGAGAGAGAGAGAGAGAGAGAGAGAGAGAGAGAGAGAGAGAGAGAGAGACCGAGACCCTTCAAAATTCCGGATAGCCGGTCAGAACCGTATAGAAACTCTTTTTTTGTCAGGACGCCGGCTGAATGGAACCGCCTACAAGACTCTGTGGTACGTTCAGCAACTGCCAACACATTTACATCAGGTGTTGGCAGGGCCCCACCACCATCGGCGCACCGCCAGGTGTTTTTATCCTGCTTTTAAACACTGCCCAAACTCGAGCAGTTGACACCTCCAACCTGGAAGGGCATGCATGTATAGAAAGTTTTTAAACTCCGTCACGCTGCGCTCTCTCGCCCATTGCGACGACAGCCATTATTGGCTACTGCAATGTACTACATCCAGATCCAGATCCAGAGAGGGAGAGAGAGAGAGTGTGTGTATGTGTGTGTGTGTGTGTTCGTGCGTGCTTGCGTGTGTGTGTGTGTCACGTGTATGTGTGTGTGTGTGTGTGGTCGCCAAAGGTCAGAGACGGGAGGGGGTAGGAAGACTGTGTGTGTGTGTGTGTATGTGTGTGTGATGGCCATCGCAAGCCGCTTTTTTGCTAGCTTGCTTCTTTCTGATTGCTTTTTTTTAGAAGGCATTTTGATAACTGAGTATCAACAACAATTTGTGCAATGAGCATTGAAGTTCATTTCGCACATATATTGAAACACCTGGCTTTCACTCGTTTATATACTCTCTCAAAAGAATACTCGGGACGCAACTTCAAAGTAAGAAAGAGAGCTACCGGGAAACCTCTACGTCACAAATGGAACGAATGGAAAATCTCAGAAGGCGTTCGAATGTAAACATCCTGTTTGTGTCTTTGGGCATGAAGTTCACGTAATATTCCAGAGTATTCTTCCGACATCGCTACAATCTATTAAAATAGTCACAAATGGAACGAATGGAAAATCTTCGAAGGCGTTCGAATGTAAACATCCTGTTTGTGCCATTCGGCATGTTGACGTGAGTATTCTTCCGATATCGCTACAATAACTATAGTTATAATTCTTTTTTCTTTTAGGGGGTAAGGAAGGGGTTGGTGTGGTGGTGATGGGGGATGATGGGGGTGCTGGGGATGGTGGTTGGGTTGGTGTTGATGATGTAGGGCTAGTGGGAGTGGTAGTTGTGGAGTCGGCGGTGGTGGTGGGAATGGGGTGGTGGTGGTGGGGGGGTCGGATCTGGGGATTGAAAGGGGGGGGGGGGGGCAAGTTTACTTTTTTTTTTAGAAGAGCCAAGCCACAACTAAAAGTTTCTCTCTTCGGGGGGGGGGGGGGGGAGGCGGAGGAGGATTGGAGGGCTGGCAGCGCAGCGGCGTCGGCAGCGGCGGTGGTGGTCAGGTGCACATCTTCACAGTCACAGGAGTGCACATGCACGACATCGTCTTCCTGCCCCCTCCCTTCTCGGAGCTTTGGCGATCACAGACAGACAGACACACACACACACACACACACACACACACACACACACACACACACACACACACAGACAGACAGACACTCTCTTTTATTTACATGTATAGATGAATGGCTGAACGATTTTCTAGGTCAATTTAGTCTTTGAAGCCAGTCTTGATGTAAACTTTGTCTAAAACTTTTGCATGGGAAGGCGAGAGACTGTATTTGAAATAAAAGCATACAAAACTACGCTTTAGGTATCGAATAGAACGTGTTTATTAATAGTTCATGTTGGAATTACTTCTACACAGAAAAAAACCTACAATATAATACATTATGAATGGCTTAACGATTTTCTAGGTCAGTTTAGCCTTTGAACCAAGTGATCCTATCTACTTAATGTTTGACCAGTTATTGCGCTTGTGTAAGCGCTTCTGCTATCAGTTTAGGTGAGGTTCCGTGCGGACGGAGTAAAAAGCGGAACTTGGTCTGCCATTTGACACGCCGTACAATAATTCATGTGCCCGATCTATGTAGAGGGGACACAGCCTATTCCCTTTCCTCACGGAGAATGAACACACAATTGGGTCGACCTCAATAATTATTGTCCACTTCCCTGTTTCCATTAAGATCGCAACAGTCGTCTCTGTTCCCGCTGGTCCGATGAGGACAGAGGTAATGAAAGACGGTCCTCATGTCGAGACTATTCACACTTCTTCATACTGTCAAATAATGGGGCTTTTGCTGAAAAACAAAATCACCAAACGATCAACATTGGCCTTATTGTGTCCATCAGGGAGCATTTACAACGCGGATAGAGATATCGACCAAGTCATAAATAAACGGAAAGGCAAATATCCACAGACGGTGACAGTGACAGAAGAAACACATACTTACTCTCTCTCTCTCTCTCTCTCTCTCTCTCTCTCTCTCTCTCTCTCTCTCTCTCTCTCTCTCTCTCTCGCTCTCCCTCCCTCTGTGACAGTGACAGAATAAACACATGCTCTCTCTCTCTCCCTCTCTCTCTTTCTCTCTCTCTCTCTCTCTCTCTCTCTCACTCTCTCTCTCTCTCTCTCTCTCTCTCTCTTCATCTGTGACAGTGACAGAATAAACACATGCTCTCTCTCTCTCTCTCTCTCTCTCTCTCTCTCTCTCTCTCTCTCTCTCTCTCTCTCTCTCTCTCTCTCTCTCTGTAGGTAAATGCAGGGTTGCTGCCAGCAAATGTCATCATGCTCAAAGAATGCGATTAGGTCAGAAATTACGTTCTAATCCAAGCAGTGTGTTTTGGTATCATTTTCCAACACAAAATCAGAAACTGTCTCCGCAATGGGAGATGATTTCGTCCAAATCCGTCACAAAATGGACATGACCATGTTTGTTTTTTGTTGCAAGAGAAGTCACAGTGAAGTAACTTGGAATGTTAAGGTGTTGTGTGGTGTTTTTTTTTTTTTTTTTTGGGGGGGGGGGTGTGAAGAAGGGAAGGGGAGGGGTGAGGTTAGTAGCAGCGAGTTGATGCAAGAGAAAAGGCAAATGCCTTAAATACGTCATACAATCAGTCAAAACAACCAGGTCAAAATTCATCCAACCTTGGAAAATCCCTCAGAGGGTCAGAAGTACAAGGAACCTACAGGTCACCAAGTCACTGACATCCTTTGTTTGTACAAAGCGCGAAGAGGTCTGGTCCGAGATTCGCCATCAAAATTGCCTACTCCAAATCTGTCAAGTGCACAACGGTCTTCCCTGTCGCCGTTGGACCCGTACAGAATGGGGCGAGGAAGTAAGGCGCTCATACACAGACATCTCCAGTGGCCGGTGTTGTGGTCACTGAAGGAGAGTGGACACTGTGTGATCTACAATGCGGTTAGTTCAGGGGAAGTGCACGTTGGACCATCTGCACTACGGTCGCCGACAAAGACTGAACTTTCTACGGTCTATTTTGTGGCAAAGAATGAAAATGGGACTTTTTTGGTGACCTGTATTACGGTCAGTGGCAAAGAATTGACACAGTATGATCAACATTATCATCATTGCGCTTTTGGATGACGTAGATTGCGGTCTTTGAAGACATTGGACGTTATGCAATATAACTTGTGGAGATGACTATCTGTGGTTCCAAGCAAGAGTACAGCAGTCTTCCCCGTCCCTGGTAATACAGCGAGGAAAGAAGCGAGGAGGAAATCGGCTCATGTCCAGGCATCTCAAGGGGCCTCAGCTATAATCAGCGAAGAAGATTGGACGTTGGATGATCTATGCTGTGGTCAGTGAGGAAAATTGGATTTCGGACGGTCTGCACTGAGTTTAGACAAGAAGATCAGATGACAGATAACCTACATTACGATCGGCGATGAAGATTGCGCTTTTGGGATAATTCACAGTCTGGTCAGGAAAAAAGACTGAACGCTGGATACTCTACATTATGATCAGTGGCGAAGATTGCGCTTTTTGGATAATTCACAGTCTGGTCAGGAAAAAGACTGAACGCTGGATAATCTACATTATGATCAGTGGCGAAGATTGTGCTTTAAGATAATACACATTGTGGTCAGTAAAGACGACTGAACGTTAAGGGATCCAAATTGTGGTGGCGACTTTCATGAAAATTGCACGATGATGGCGTGGCTGAAGCAATGGATCTCGGGCTTAATGATAGACTTCAGGGCACTATGCGTCTGTCCTGTACTGTCCCTTCACGCACTGAAATAATTATGTACCATTATGGAAGATGAACATTTGGTGAGATATTGAACTACGTTAGTGCAATGGCCAGTCGTGCACCAGGCTTTCTTATACTGATTATGTGTATAACTATCCTCTCTCTCTCTCTCTCTCTCTCTCTCTCTCTCTCTCTCTCTCTCTCTCTCTCTCTCTCTCTCTCTCTTCCGGTCACTGAATTGCGCTTAAGAAGAATGATCAGATTAGTCTGGCTTCAAAAAGAAGGACGATTTTGTCCCCGAGCCTGGTAAGTAATGTGGTCCAAGACTTCTCAATCAATCAAGATACGTATCATCTAACATCACAATTTATCGTGAGTTTCCACTCCCCGCAGGGAAGGTTAATAACTATCACCTTGTTCAAACCTTACATTTGGGATGCCTTGAAGAAAATTGAGCATTGCGCTACCACAAACAAACTTTTGGAGTCGCTTTGATCCAGCTCATAGGTTTTAAACATCGGAACTTACTACACCAAACACTTCTTTTAGTCAAGCTCGACGCCATTTTGGTTAATTTCCTGTTAGTCCACGGATAGGACAGCTACCAGAGCGGGGTGATCTTTGGAGTATATTTGTCAAGAGAGAATCAGACCGGGGGCCTGTGAGGCAATGGAAGGTTATAATCTAGCGACGGAAAGTAGCAGCAGTACACAAAAGCTCTTTCCCTATTCTGTCATGCTAAAGGTCACAAAATCCCCATAATCAACGGGCACCATTTCGCCATCCATCATGGCGCCCGCTTAATAACGTTTCTCGCGAGAATTATAGAGGACCTTATTTCTAGTCATCTCCCGAACCTTTTCATCACACGTTTGGATGCGTGGTTTATAAGCGAGTGCGACAGACATTTTTTGTCCAGATCACTGACTTTGCTGATGTGAAGAATCTATTGATGACGGACCAGAATGTACGTAATAGTACGTATTTTTTTGCAAAAACGGCGGTACTAGACTCTCCGAAAATGGGTCATGTAGAGGAATATTCTGGACGCCTTTAATAATAAAAAAAATCTGCCCATAATTGTTTGGTAAACACTACACTTTTCGGTTCAAGGAAAACCCAAAACCAAACGCAGCGTCTTTTGTATTTTTCTTTAGGTTTAGTAGTAAAAAAAAAACCCAATCATGTCACATCGAATAGAAGCAGCAATTACCCGATTTCTAAGTGCTCCTAAGTTCACTTTGAAATCAGTCATGCCCCATGCCAGGTTTACCAAATCCGTTTTGTGTTGACCAGCACATTTACACGTACGCGAACAAACAGCGCACAAGCACAAACAATATTTTTTAACATGGCAATAATCAAGCAAAACAGCTTCTTTCTTTCTCTTGGACTAAACCAGTTCCCAGGAAAGAAAACAAAAGACGACAGACTGCGGTCAAGATATCGACATGCGCTTGTAGCAATCTTGCGGCTACGGAAGTCAAGGACGGACGAGGGTGTGGGTAGGGGGAGGGGTTGACTAGGTGGGGTCGGGCAGGAAGCTGTTGGGGTTAAAGGGGCGTGGAGAGACTCCTCCGAGAGGGCTGGGGGAGAATAATATCAGCACATGTCCCACAATCGATGCAATTCCATCAGCGCAGTGTGTGTCCCACTTTTTAAGAATGCAAAGACAATATGCGTGGGGTTGACACGCTCACCCCCCAAAAAAAACGACGACAGAGACGCAGAAAAAGATATGTATGCTGGAAGGGTACGTTTCAAGGGGGTATGCTAGCTGATAAGCTTACGCGAGTCAGTGAGAACGTTATTGATTCTGTCAGTTATTTATTTTGTCCATTGACTGGTTGGCTAATTAGTTATTGCTACAACATACCCCCCGCTAGCCAAAAGGATAGAACATGGCACGTGTACACACATACACCCAAACGGCTACGCATGCACGCTCGCACACTTACTTCCCCCAACCCCCCCACTCCAACCCCCAACACACACTCATTTCTAACTTGACAAAGGGCAGGGCCTAGGTCACATGTTCAATAGTGGTAACGAAATGGAAAGAGAAACGGCACAGCAGCAGCAGCCCAGGCAAAAACAAGCGCAGCAGGGAAAAACAGGTATTGTCGATATCCTCCAGCGACGTGTCCTTCTGTCATTTGTCTGTGACTTGCATTTTGGGGAGTTCCACACACAAGCCAGAAATGCCAATCCAATAATCGACAGACTGAGTAACGTCAGCATTTGGCTCGTCTGTCTGGGTGCAATTCTTATCTCAACATCCCCTCGCACCATATACCCACCCCAAGTCCCCACCTCATTGTCATTTCTTTCCACACTCCCTGTACCGTTTGTTCTTTTTCGCCGTCCCCTTATGCCTTTTTCACTTGTTTGACCATACATGTGTACGAATGTATATGACAAATGTTAAGCGGTCTCTCATCGGGCGAGGTCTGGATACAAAATAGCACTTTTGATGCTTAGTCCAATACCATCCAATATAAACATTTATCTTGTCGTATCTTATCGTATTTTACCGCATCTATCCTCATCCCAAATTACACCTCCATTCCACTCTCCACGTGTAGCAACTCTTCCTGTCGTGAGCATGGAGCACAAATAAAGTTCTGAAATGTGATGGTGGTGATGGTGTTTCTGTTGTTGTCCTTGACCTTAACTTGTCAGCTGCAGCAATAATGATGGCTTTGGTTCTTTCATTTTTTTTATCCTCCCCCTCCCCTGGTTACGTTCTCATACAAAGTTTGGTTTTATATTTTTCTACTAAGAAGAGGTCCTATATGGTCAGGTGATCTGACGTTCGGCAAACCAAAACTAATTCCTTCTCTATACGTCTGTTTTCTTCTTCCTTCGCTCGCCCTAGCACTCCGATGCTCATTTACGAAGGAATATCATGTTGTTTACGAATTTCTTTGTTCTTGAAACAGGTTCATTTCAAACATACACTTTCTCATTCGGATGAAAAGACGCCCCTCTACCCTCAGCATGTGGACACCTTTGGGGAAAGACCAAAACGTTGCCTACATGCAGTTGTATTCACACAAGTTAATAAAGCCTCAAATAACGTTACAGTCTTTAGTGGAGGTAGTATCACGATTAAGTTTTGCTGAAGTTTTACCCCCTTCCACTCCTCAATGCATGGCTGTGGCATCCCGTCTACCGCCCGACTCCTTCCGCATCTTCTTCTTCTTCTTCTTGTCGATCACTCAGATGGAAACGCCGATTCTCCGCGCAAATGTTGCCGTGCGCTGTAGGTCGTCCAGACTGCCATAGAGCTTCCTTTGCACCGTGGTCGCCTCCGCCCAGATCTGGCTCCTGAGGCCATCGTGTAGTGGGCAAGTCTGCAGCAGGTGTTCCGTTGTCATGCTGCCTGTTTGACAAGGGCACTGGTCTGACTGGCCAATTCTGAACTTGGTGAAAAGGTGGTGGTTCATTCGGTTGTGGCCTGTCCGCAGCCTGAATATGAGGACCTGCTCAGACCTTGTGAGCAGGTGAAAGGCGTCGTTTTTGTTGTAGTGTGGGTGCTGCTGCAACCACTTTTTGTGTTGCTTGGCCTTGATGATGGTCTTGGCTTCTTCCGCATCTAAATTGCGAGGAATAACTTATACACCCTGTGTCTGATGTGTCTGAAGCAGCCAGCGCAGTGAAGAATGATAAAGAGGAAGAATTGTCTCAGCTCGCGCGGCATCAAGCAGGATGTCTCTAGTTTGTATAACTCCTATTTTCCCCAGGGCGCGATATGGAAACTGAAACAAATGTATTGCAGACATGGCTTTGCAGACATAATCGCTCGTAACCACAGCGCCTTATGATTTTTGCTGAGTTTTCACAAAATAAAGTCGCACTCAAGGACCACACTGATTTGTTTGTGTTTGCATTGTTTTCCCCATCCTGTGCCATCGATCCACATTGCAATGACAGAACAATAGTGCGTTGTAATCTTTGTTAGCATAAATCTAGGCGAGTATTTTAGCACAAAGGACTGTCCCTGAGGCTGTATTGATCTGTTTGTTTTTGTTGTTGTGCGAAAATAAATTTCACTCTTTGACCTGTTTTGTTTGAGAATCTTTTTTTTGTTCATCTGTCTTCGCTTAAAAAAAATGATCAGGTCATTTTTAGCGGCAGGTTAAAATCAGAATTAAATAACTCTGAGGCATGCATTGTTGTGGTAGAAAAGAAGCAGACGATGTTTTCACAAAATGTTGTTTTCTTCATATAAACATAAAGGTGTGAATTGGAAGATGCATACTTCCATGAACAAATTACAGAAACATGAAACTTATATATTACACTTTTTTGTGCCTCCAAAAAGTGTTTGCTTTGCCAAATCCCAAGCTTGATTTCTCTTCACAGTGCAAAGTCATATTGGGAACACTTTCAGCGGACACACAGCAGGCATGTGATCAGACACATTCAACTTGACTCAACCCCCCCTCCCTCCAGGACCCCCCCCCCCCCCACACGCACCCATAGACACCTACCGCCTAAAAAAGGAACTGTCACACACACACACACTCTCTCTCTCTCTCTCTCTCTCTCTCTCTCTCTCTCTCTCTCTCTCTCTCTCTCTCTTTCTCACTTCAATAATCATATTCTGAATTATTTTCGGACACTTCGCTGTGCGTACTGTTCAGCATAATCAAAATTACACACGCTCGCAATAACCTTGTTCACAAAAGCTGGGGCGTTGCCTCCAGGCCTTTCAACCCTAGCACGCTCACGCAAGCCAGCTTAGCTTATCAGCATCATTGTTGTCACGTCGGCAACAGTCATAATCTGGCTGAGCAGTTATCTCCCCCCCCCCCCCTTCCCGGCTCCCCCGCCCACCCAAAATACTCTATCGTTTATGTCATCGTTCTGTTGCTATTACTGTGTTTGGAGCAGATTCTGCTAATCTAGGTCAAGGGGAATGGCACCATTATGTCACAGCATTTTTGGAAAGAAAACACCACAACGCACTCTTTTCAATCAATCAATGAGTCTTATATCGCGCATATTCCGTGGGTACAGTTCTAGGCGCTCTGCAGTGATGCCGTGTGAGATGAAATTTTATACGGCCAGTAGATTGCAGCCATTTCGGCGCATATTTACCTTTCACGGCCTATTATTCCAAGTCACACGGGTATAGGTAGACAATTATTAACTGTGCCTAAGCAATTTTGCCAGGAAAGACCCTTTTGTCAATCGTGGGATCTTTAACGTGCACACCCAATGTAGTGTACACGGGGGGGAGGTTCGGACACCGAAGAGAGTCTGCACACAAAGTTGACTCTGTGAAAATAAATTTCCGCCGAACCTGGGATCGAACTCACGCTGACAGCGGCCAACTGAATACAAATCCAGCGCGCTACCAACTGAGCTATATCCCCGTCTTTTGTACGACCTGACAAACATGCACGAGAGGACAGTCTCTTTTAGCCGCAGAAGACTAATGTCTGTTGAAAACTAGGTAAATTGTGCAAGAAACATGAACAAGACCTCTTCAGCCATGCCAGGATTTGCAAGGACATAATACACATGTTCTACTCATCCCAAATTACATTATTATGACAATATTATTGCCTTAGCCCTAGTAGGCCGCCTATTAAAGCAAGGAAATGACATTTGTGAGTAAACAGGTTTTCATAACATGAATGCTACTCATAAATAGCAACAAGGTGAATAATAAACAAAACATATTACATGCTTACGTATCAAGACATTGATAAATGT
>NC_090245.1:83427837-83452837 GCF_037325665.1 Littorina saxatilis
GCAATTCAACGAACAACCAGTGACCGAGGCCAGGCATGTGCCAGACAATGGGACTTATGTCCATCTGTTATTGATTTTCATGTGAAAACAAAAAGCATTCCCAGGTTTCGCAATTGACATGCGCACATGGTGCGTGTACATCGGGGCGAACCATGGGCGTACTTCATGTAATTTCAGTGCTTGGAGAATGTGGGCTGAACGTGGCTGCCCGTGTGTTTGTGTGTGTGTGTGTGGGGGGGGGGGGTGAGGTGGGGGTCCGCTGTAACTTGCCTGAGACGAGGCGAGTCATCACATCAAGCAATTGGACAAAATACTCATAACACAAATGGAAGCAAGGACCATATATGCAAGGTGTTAAAGACCTAATCTGTGCATGCAAAAATACCTGACCACACACTTATACAATACACAAACAAGCTTGGAATTTGGGACACACAAGACGCACATGCAGACAGACACACACCTTAACGCACGCGTATACTTTCACACTCACAGCAAAATGCAAACATCACAAGGCATCACAACTCATCTGGGAAAGTGGCAATCATTGCAACTACCCGTCAGACCGAAATCATCACGACACCAAGTGCAAAATCATCATTACAACAATTTTATGGTTTCTGCTCGAGGTGCTTAATTCTCGCACTGTAAAATAATGCACACCAGAACATCAGTCAGTCTAGATGAAAGACCGCAGTTGCCAGCATGCTTGTAATTTTCACTAATGACACAGGAGCCGAAATCGACAACCTTGGCCGCAACGATTCAAGCTCGTCTGATGACTGCAGGCTCGCATCATTATAGAGATAGTCTACGGTTAAGATATGTACCAGCAAGGACTAGAGACAGACACAGACACAGACGCAGTCTGAGACGGAGGCAGTTGTATATATCGTATGAGATGTTTAATTGTACAGATAGCCTATTAATCGAGTTATAAATGTCACATTTGATGCAGATCTTCAACATGGTTTACATAAAGACAAAGACACAGACACAGACCTAGATGAGAATTTCAGATATATATATATATATATATATATATATATACATGTATAAAATTAATATTCGGCAGTATAATTGCAAAAGTCACTTTGGTGCAGATATCCACCATCGCTTACATCGTTCGACATTGACCACAAGCACAGACGTTATTTATTATGTGGAATGCATGAGAAATTCATTTTCGGTGCATAATGAAAACATTATTAAAATTATTAATGTCAGATTTAAAACGTTTCGAACGCACTCCTCTGTCAGTGTGTAAATAATAACTTGCAGTTAAATGCACTTTCTATCTGCTTTGTAACCTCGTAAGTGAGCTGAACATGTGCATTAAAATATTATGCACTTTTGTTGGTTGAGCAGTATCCTTGGATCAGTTTTAGATCTATGCCAAGGTCCTGCGTCCATCACTGTTCGACAACATCGATCATCACAATCGTACTGACGTCACTGCTTGCGCACGTGAGCGTTATGCTGATTTGTCCCACTGTCAATCATCAGTCAGTTCTGGAATTCGGTCAAAGCCGAGACCCCCATTATCATTAGTTCGCATCTGAGGGAGCTCGGTCACCGAGACTGTAATTTTGCATAACGACCCTATCTGGCAGCCTTGACCTTTGTGGTCGAGAGAGCTGTGTTAAAAGGGGCGTGAACATAACGCCGTAAATAGCCGCACGTGCGTCACGGCGGGTTGCACAAGTTGGCTGGGGGGTGAGTATGAATAGGTCGTGGTATGCCTTGTTCTTCGCTCTTACCTGCGTTGGCAAGGTCAGATGTCCAGCACACGTGTTTTCTGTCTCTTCCACTTTGGTCCCTGCGGTCTTTTGCCCTTAAGCGGGTTGCTGGTGTGTTTATTGTTTGGCTTTTTTTGTCTCGTTGAGCTTAATCGGCTTGATGACCGGTGTGCTCTCTACCTGTTCTGACGTCAGGAAGCGTGTGTGTGTGGTTGTGTGTGTGTGTGCGTGTGTGTGTGTATGTGTGTGTGTGCGTGTGTGTCAGTGTGTGTGTGTGTGTGTGCGTGTGGTCGTTTGTGCGTGTTTTCTGTGTTCTGTGAGGTATTTTTTTTTGTAAAAACGACGTAGACTAGGCGTGGATTACAACCTTTGCCCTTGTGAACTGATTAGTTCAGGCTCACCGAATGAGCTTGTTAGCAATTCTCTCTCTCTCTCCCCCTCTCTCTCACTCACACACTCTCTCTCTCTCTCTCTCTCTCTCTCTCTCTCTCTCTCTCTCTCTCTCTCTCTCTCTCTCTGTCCAACCTGTCATGTGCCCCTACAATACAACAAAAACAAACCAGCGTAGTGGGTTTTTTCCGACCCCGGATTCATGGCATTACCGCCGGAAGATGCGTACCGTACTGCTTTGTTATGACAAACAGTGACATGCATGTTTCTTTATTGAAGCAACATTCAGACTGACAGCTCCTACACACGAACCCGGCGCTGAATAGTTTACTACGGCGAAACTCAGAGCCAGTCTCTGGAATGCAGATATTAGACGTGTACCCTAAAAGACATGGATGTGCCGTAATGATTCAGTGCAGGTGATGTCTGACTGACAGGTTGTCAAACATGTAACGATTACATAAAGCTGTGGGCTGTGAGCATTAGCGTTACCACTGCCAGAATATTGGATTTATAGAGCATAACAACATGGAACGCTTCCATGACATGACGTTGTACGAGGGCTGTTCTGGAAGTCCTTAGAATCTCATATTAGCGCACAGTTCACCGTTAATTTGACCACGCCATTTTCTCAAAGGATCCTTCCTGAGCTGCGACACACGTTAACATTCTGTAGAAATACCTTTCAAAGGTGACGGCGCGAGTGTTTTTGCCGATACCCAAAATGACCCTCGTTTACTCTCGGACAGCAACATCAGGGCTCTCGTAACGGTTTCCTCTGAGCTTTTTCTTTAAATGTAAAAACAGGAAAACGTCGAACGGGGCCAATTCAGGAAAATATAGGAAACGAAACATCAGACAAACATCCTAATCTTTATTAGAAATTCGATTGATTTGGAAGCTGTGCAAAACAGGACATTTCAATGGAGTAGCATCAACCCTCAAGTACCCGTGTTTGGCGCCAACTTTTAACACCACGAGCAGGCAATGATGCATGTACTGCTGTAAGGTAACCGTTCGCAGCTCCCCTGTTAGAACTGTGGCGATTTGTCCTTATTTAAAAAAAAATTGGGGCTACCTTCTTCTTGCCAGTGTTCCGAGATCATCAATAGTTGATAGGGGTGGAGCCGTTTAGGAACATCAAAACGGCTGATCGATGTGTTGCCCGGGGTCAGATTGATAGACCCAAGTCCCCATCGCCTGTCACAACCTTCATAAAACCCTTCCACTCTCTATAGTGACAATTGGAGAATATTCGTATGCACATTTCGAGACATACCCCCTTTTGTGCACCAGAGAGATCACGGGCACCCACTGTCTGCAACGCTTGTGTACCCGTAAAGGCTTGTGCCATATCACATCGTTGGTTGCCGATTCAATTATCAATGTGTCTTTTACCTCCGGTGTGTGTGATTCGTGAATCATCTCTCTTCAAAGTTTCAACGGCAGCAACGTTTGTTGCAGTAACAGCATTCAACTGTCGGTCTAGGCGGGTGTCATCTTTGAAGACGTGTCTACCCGATTTAAATTCATTGTACCAGATGTAATTACTCGTTTTGGAGCGTTCTTCCCCCCAAATTCACACAATATGTGCAGTAGGTGTGAGAAACATAACAATTCTTTCAGAGATGTTAATACATCATTGTTGTAAACTCCCTTTTTTCAGCTCCATGACAGGCAAATAAACATGAACGGGTAGTGTTCTTTAAGAGCTGTTTTCTTTGCAGAAGAAACTTTGAGATACATGAACATTTGTGTCATCGCCGATGAAAGATTGCCGTATGCATACACCATTGTAAATATCATGAGGTATTGCCAGGAGCTTGGAGTCTAAGGACTTCCAGAACACCCTACGTATGTACTTGATCGTTGCTGTCAGAATAGCGGATTTTGTTTGAACAATTTTATTCAGCAAAATTACATACAACAAAGGCTTAAGCCCCATACAATCAGTTAGTACAGGTATCACTGTACATGGAGCACAGCAAGCAAAGCTTATAAACGTGCTCTTAAAAGCAATATGATATTTGGTTTGGTGGACGATACGGGGAACTGTATAAGGGAAAACGAAGGAGAAAAAATCAACAAGCAAAATACGTATGCAAAAGGAGCAACATCAAGACAGTTTAGGACTAACAACATACAAGAATAGCGGATTTAAAAAAAACACTACGCAAACATGTAACGATTATAAATATAAAATGGCGCTTTGTGTGCCACACACACACGCACACAAACACACACACGCACACACACGCGCGCGCACACACACACATACACACACGCACGCGCGCACAAGCACACACACACACACACACACACATACACTCACACACACACAAACACACACATACACACACACAAACACACACACATACACACACACAAACCGTGACACACACATACACACACACATACACACACATACACACACACACACCGACACACACACACACACACACACGCACACACACACAAATGTCCGCATCAAAGAACAAGAGTGGGTTTGGTATAATGGATGAAGAGAACAACAGATCGGCGGTGTGCTTAGCCGATGGGATATCATCGCGGCTGCAAGGGGCAACAACAGTGAAATCATTTCAACAGAAATGGATGCTCTCTCAGAAAGCACTGCATCCACTGAGCTTGATTAATCACGATAATAATCATGTGTTGGAGTTGAAGGGCGCTTGTGGTGTGGGCAATTCCAGTCTGGGCGTTTCTCTGACAATCATGAACATTAATTTCACCAGAAATGCCTGCTCTTTCGTCGGTAAGCAACTATAGGCTGATTAATGATGATGATGATACTTTCGTCACGTGTTGGAGTCTATGGGCGCTTTCTTTGTGCGCGTTGGCGTGGTTCTGGCCTGCATTGCATCCCAGAAATCCGGGTATTTGTTAGACTTGGCGTAAGTGTTAAAGTAATAATTCAACACTGCTGACAACACTACTAATTATACCATGCCTTCATGTATGACACTTGTTTGATACATCGTCATTTGCTATACTTCTGAATATTACGTGTATGTATACATAACCATGGCCACATTAGTAACCCATCAATATATTTGGCTGTGCGGGACCAATTAAATTGTGTGGGTTTTTTCAGTGTATAAGGTGGTTTGAAACTATTTTACATTGAGGTCTATCACTTAAAGGTGGTCGTCTACATTGTTGCTTTTTTCAATAATCTTATGGTTAGATTTCGCTAAAAAGTTATGTCAGATGATGAATGAACCATGGGGAAAAAAGTTATAGACAAAACATATATGTAAAAAAAAAGATTTTATTTTTGGGTAGCGTGACTCACGCTTCCAATATTTTGTTTTCTGTTTGCTGAGAACATGTGCTTTGCCTAAAAATACTGACCAATCAAATTCATGTCAATATGCTTATAGCCACGCCCAAACAAGTGCAGCAACAGTTTGACACTGGAGCGCTGTCTACGCTTTTTTTAAAACGCACGAAATGCACGGGATTTGAGAGGAGTTTTGCGCTTGGCATTTTCCAAATAAGGATATCCTACTATGAGTACTACGCTGGAATACAACAATGAATTTTCAAACGGCTACACTGGCTTCGTCTTTCCTGATCGAAAGGGGCTGTATTGTTGATATTTGTAGATAATAGACTTTGCATTTTAATGGTCAAATGGCGATTTCGGTATAAAATGTAAACAAGGACCTTTAAGGTCATATCTTTTCACACGTGTTACTTTAAGTCTCGTTAACAACCTTGATCTCCTTTAAAAAGTTTAAAATCTTGCCACGGGGTACGTATACCAGACAGCTTCTTCTAACCACGCAACGTTCCCTTTCTGTGCGGATATGCTTACCTATTTGTTTTATCCACATACTTGCACGTAAATATGCATCATCATTTTCTGCTTGTATAAAATCTTATTGACTCTATGCACGTAGTTAGCTGAGTAACCGCGCACTAGACCTTACAGGATGTACATCACATATTTGCTACCTGCACATATTTAACTGCAGTGTCTGACATCACGTAAGTTTACACGTGTGTACGTTACCTCCTGATGCATAACATCACGTAACAATAGTAGCCTAAACAGTTAAGGAAACGTACACAATTAATTTTCTTTCCAGTAATGAGGTATGGACACGAACATGTGTTCTTATTTTGATACTATTGTCACTGACCTATGAGTAAAATACACAAGAATATTATGTGTTATTTTGAAACTTATCAGGAATGTCAGAACAATGATAAAACATATTCGAAAGTCTTGCAATTTCCCCTATTCTATATGCTCGATTTGTTTACTGTGTCGTTACATTAAAATCAGCCTGCCACGAAAGTCGGTGACTGTAACATTGAGCATCTAACTTTACCCAATGGACATGTGGCTGGAGGTATAAATATCGCTTTCTTTTCAAACCAACCATTTCGAGAATGTGGCGCACTGTACTACATCTACATGATGTACTATACCTAACTAGTATGCCACCTATGTTGTTGCTCAATGCACAGATGTCGCTACTTCTAACAGCACACTATTCTGTACCTCTATACTATTTGTATGGTTGCTACATATACATTTTCAGCTGCTCTCAACTACACACCATACCATGCCTGTACAATACCTATTATTTTTCTGCATAGTGGATACTCATCTGCATCCAACACGTGACCGCATAGTCATCAGATCCACATGTATGCCACCCGCAGTTGCTGTACATACGTACACGCCTGCACCGTACAGGCTAATAACTGACTCTAGCAGTTCTACATATTACTCTGGAATTTAATTCTGTTCGCATCATTCCTTAGACGTATTATACGACACCAATTTGTTCAATGCTTAGTTGCAGCCATCCAGAGTATAACTAGATAATATTTAATTTCTGATCATATTTTGCGTGAAGTTGGAACAAAATTGTTGGCCGGCCATAACAATCGGTTTGTATCATTTTGGTGTTCACAATCACTGAACCGCGACTACTAATGACATAATCATGACAGTCGATCAAGCTGTCCTAAATGTGTTACTCCTTTCCTACGGAAGCAAGGTTTGGCAGCATTGGCCATTTATACTGGTTTGTAAAATGAAATGGTTGACGCAACCACTGATCCAGTTCATCGGCTGCGCCGTTGTGTATGGCACCCGTTTGTTCCTCGGACAAGCACTGCTGGATTCAACGCTTCATCACATTTATCTGCATTGCATCTCTTTGCCGCACGTACTGTACTCATCAGTCTGCATCCAGTATCGCACTGCGTACCTATCGACGCACACCATGAAATGACCTGCATTCTGGCACTGCAACGATGCAACATTGTGCAACATGATTATCGACAGTCGCAAGTGCCCAACGAAATACCCATCGACGTACATCATGATAATACATCTGCACCGGCCTGTTGCCTCACGAGCCCAGAAGATTCTCACGCTATGACAACAGTACAGTACAGAAGAACATGAGTATAGCTGTGTCGGCAAAGTCTTCTTGCTTAGCTGCATAGAGAGTCAGGTTCCCAAAAGAAAACCGCCGATGCTTGCCTAGACATAGAAAGACGGCAGGACAAAAAGGGGGTAAGAAGGCTGGCGAGAGAGGGGAGGTGTGGGACTAAGGAGGAGGGGGGACTGAGGGGGAACGGCTGAGGTACAAGAGGGGTTAACAGCTCGCAGGTAAACAGCACAGGTGAGACTAAGAAGGAACGCACGGCTGAACAAAGTGCAGTAAGTATGCCATTCTTGTGGACAATCAACTTGCGGTAGTTATAATGGTTGACGTCATTGAACATTGCGGCTTCGCTGTGACGTGATAGCACAAAGATTAGGGAAGGGTGAGACCCGGTGCTCTGCATCAGAGTCATGCGTGGAAGAGAGAGAGAGAGAGAGAGAGAGAGAGAGAGAGAGAGAGAGAAAGAGAGGGAGAGACTGAGATAGAGCGAGAGAGACTGAAGAGAGAGAGAGAGAGAGAGAGAGAGAGAGAGAGAGAGAGAGAGAGAGAGAGAGCGAGAGAGAGAGAGAGAGACAAAGAGACAGACAGACAGACAGACAGACAGACAGACAGGCATACAGACAGACAGAGAATAGTACATGGCTTGTTGTGTGATACCAGGTTTACACGATTTTATTAATAAAATGGGAGCGAAAGCGGAACAGTGATTTTGATAAATTGCTTAACATCTGTAACATCCGTTTCGTTTGTCCAAACTGACAGACCCAGTTGGCCTGAAAAAACAACAACAACAACAACAACAGCGTATACATCCCTCAGAATTGGAACTGCACAGACAGCATGCATCCACAAGGGAACTGGCAGAGCTGCCACAGGGTAGAAAGCATAACACAACAGAAGCTCTGGCATGAACAACAAGCCAAGGCATACACACACAGTATGCCACTCTGACTACACTGCACAGCCACGAACCTCTCTCTCTCTCTCACACACACTCTCTCTCTTTCTCAGTGTGCAGCACGTGCTGACGGGAGCGCAGATAACACATTCTGTCTGACATCATTACACGAACATAGATCACACGTAAGCTAGTCGGCGGAGATACGTTCACGCTGGCGTAATGAGGGAGTCAGTGTTGTGTTTGTGTCAGTTGTGGTACAACTGAGAGTGTAAAACAAAGCCGAATTGGACTGATAATTGAAGTTAGGTTTAGTGACACACGCGGCTTGCTGACATAATTGCACAAACACTGATTGATCACATGTGAGGTAGGTGGCTACACGCTAATCATAAGCGTGCGCCGCTGTGTGTCAGTTGTTGGACAAGGTTGCTAAACAAGAGTAAAGATTAAGCCTCAGTTGATTTGTGCCAGAAAAGTCAACTATAATTTGATCAAAAACCAGCAACGCTCCCCTTGACGGCAAAATCACACTTTGACGTACATTGACGTAGTCACGCGTGATTGTTCTGAAAAGTGACTACAGTCAAACACGCTTAAGCCGAACTCGCCCGGGGAATGAAAAATCGTTTCGCTTATCCGAGTTTGTGCATATCCGAGTTCGGATAAGCCAAACCTTTCCCGAGAAATTACCCTGCAGTTCGGCTTAAGCGAGTTTATTTTTTCAGGATAAGTTGTAAAATCACTTTAAATCTCTCTCTGTCTCTGTCTCTGTCTGTCTCTGTCTCTCTCTCTCTGTCTCTCTGCCTCTCTCTCTCTCTCTCTCTCTCTCTCTGCGTGGTGTGTGTGTGTGTGTGTGTGTGTGTGTGTGTGTGTGTGTGTGTGCGAGGCTGACGCTAAGTACCGGCATGTCCGTATGAGAGGGCCTTAGGTACCGTGCATAGACCTTGGCTGCACTAGGTACCGCGCTAAGTACCTGCGATGTTAAAACCCATGTACATAATACTTTTGTGTGTTGTTTATGATGTTTATATGTAGGCATGTTAGTTTGAACTACGATCCTTTATTTTCGTAAATAAGGCTCATCATTTTGTCAAGTAGTAGCGGTTTGAATTTCAAAGGTACTTAACGTATGAAATATACGTACAGAACCAACTTTTTACACACAACCTAAAAGTTCTCACTGCAGATTTAAAAATAACAGCAATCGTTCTCTTGTATCTCAATCATCATTGACAGCAAATAACTGAGTAGAAACATAGCCCTAATTGGGAGTAGTCGGGTGTTTTGACCAACGGTACTTAGTGCTTTCTGTACGGACATAGCGGTACTTAGTGCTTTCCGTACGGACATAGCGGTACTTAACGTCGCCTGCGGTTCCAAGGTTTTATTACACAGAAATAGAGATGTTGGTGGCCATATCATTTCGACCTGTATATCGGGACAGCACATTCAATTCAGACATTCATAGACAGACAGTTTGAACTACGATCCTTTATTTTTGTAAATAAGGCTCATCATTTTGTCAAGTAGTAGCGGTTTGAATTTCAAAGGTACTTAACGTATGAAAGGTACGTACAGAACCAACTTTTTACACACAACCTAAAAGTTATCACTGCAGATTTAAAAATAACAGCAATCGTTCTCTTGTGTCTCAAGCATCATTGACAGTATAAATAACTGAGTAGAAACAATCTTTTACAAAGAATGACCAATAGTGAAGTGAATAGGCCTGAAAACAAACTTTATTAGGCATCTCTCTCTCTCTCTCTCTCTCTCTCTCTCTCTCTCTCTCTCTCTCTCTCTCTCTCTCTCTCTCTCTCTCTCTCTCTCTCTCTCTCTCTCTCTCTCATAATTGCTACATGTTCGCTTGCTACCAGCTTGTATTTATTATTACCTGCATAGTATGCATTTGATTTTATGAATAACCACATATGTATGCTCTTCATGCCTCATCTTCATCATTATCATCATCGTCATCATCATCATCATCATCGTCATCATCATCATCATCGTCATCTTTATTATCACGTGCTGTGCAGTTTTCCGACCTCCTTGACTTTTTAACTTTTTATTTTTTTATATTTTTTTATTTTTTTAAATTATATTATTGTGTGTCTATGCGTCCCAAGGACAGATTGTAAGAAAAGGCGTAGCCTTAAATCTTAATCCTTGTTAAATAAAGTTCAATTCAATTCTCTCTCTCTCTCTCTCTCTCTCTCTCTCTCTCTCTCTCTCTCTCTCTCTCTCTCTCTCTCTCTCTCTCTCTCTCTCTCTCGCTCTCTCTCTCTCATCTCTCTCTCTTTCTTTTATATCTCTCTCGCTCTCTCTCTCTCTCTATTACATAATATATATTTATAGTATTCTCTCCTCACTTTTTTCGTCTCTAGCTCACGTTCCCTCTCCCCCCCCCCCCCCCCCCCCCCTACCTCTACCTCCCTTATCTCATAATAAGCGTGCGCGCGCAACGACAGTAAGAGAGAGAGGCACAGAGAGATAATATCGTATTCTAAATTTATTGATAGAGGAGAGAGATGTATTATAAGATAAGAGAGAGAGGTAGGAGGGGGGGGGAGAGAAAGAGGGACCATGAGAGATACAGAGAGCGTGAGGGGAGAAGGAATACTATTAGTATCACTATCAATAAATTATGGGAGAGAGAGAGAGATAGAGAGAGAGAGAGATAGAGAGAGAGAGAGAACAAGAACAAGAACAAGAACAAGAACAAATCTTTAATTGTCTAAGGCCACAGCCCCTTACAATAGTGGTTAAAATAACAGCATTAGTATCTGCACAGTTATAAATTATAGTCACGCATAAAATTCAACAAATACATTAAGACCCTGATGACATGTCACTGAACCTGATTTCTAAGGGTTCGTCTCTTCTGTAACATGAAGAGCACAAATCTGCTGAAGCTGTTCATCAAATTATCCTCATTACTGCCACAGAAATACACAAGTTGTTGTTGCAGCGTCTTAGAGATCGAGATTGTTAAATACTTTGCTCGAAGGTCTTGATAAAAAGGACATAAAAATACAACATGGTGTTCATCTTCTTTATCAGCTGTACAGAGAGGACAGTTTCTTGTCGTTTGGTTTGGTGCGTACCGAAACTTGTGAGCGTTGATTTCGGATACTCCTGCGCGGAAACGAGTAAGAGCAACTCTGTACTTAATATCTTCGATTAATTCAATGTATTTCTCTTTTTCCAAACATGTTTTGTAACAATTATAAATGTCGAAACGTTCACTGCATTCTAAAAAGGAGAGAGAGGGAGAGAGAGAGAGAGAGAGAGAGAGAGAGAGAGAGAGAGAGAGAGAGAGAGAGAGAGAGAGAGAGAGGGAGAGAGAGGGAGAGAGAGAGAGAGAGAGAGAGAGAGAGAAAAAAAATTGTATTCTAAATTTATTGATAGAGGAAAGAGGGAAACAGAGAGAGGAGGGAAAGGGAGAGAAATCGAGATAGGGGGAAAGAGAGATATATATTTGTACTCTAAATTTATTATAAGATACAAGAGAGAGAGGGGGGGGGGAGAAAGAGGGACCGTGAGAGATACAGAGAGTGTGAGGGGAGAACAGCGGTAACCTTCCACTACCTAGGGTTTCTTCCCAGCATGACTGTGAGGTCTTGACACGCACCATGCCAAAGACCAACAGTAGACAATTTTAATGATGAACTCGAACTGCCTGAATCTGTGTTGCCTTTCTCATTGCAACTCGGCTGCATGATCACATGCCTGTATTTGTCATGTAAATTCTTACAACCCCGGATATAAAAACAAAACCAGAAAATGACGCCACAGTTTAAACAAAAAAAAGCATGGCTTTAATTTAAAATAGCAACATTAACACCTAAATGTTTGTTATAATGCAGTAAAACTATTACATATCTGATTATTCTTATTCACCTATTTCGTCTCCTCTACCCCTGTGCGTGTATTGTATGTGCCTCTTGTTTTATGGACTGGGCAAAGGAGCTGCGCCTTCGGCTATCAGTGTGACTGACTTTTAGGGTTTAACGTCCTCTTAGACCAACTGGTCTATATTGGGACAGGTATTGGTAATACGTTGAAGTTATGGTGTGATACTTTGATTCGAACAAGCCCGCTGTGGCTGTCTTCTTCGACACACCAGCATTGGGTTTGTCTCGTCAAAGTATCGAAATACGATCATTATAATCGGAGACGAGAGATGATGCATGCGTGTCTTCGTGTTTTCCAAGCCCTGAGACTTTCGCTGTGAACGTGGGATCTTTTTCGTGCGCATGTGTTCACACGGGGGTGTTCAGACACCGAAGAGAGTCTGCACAAAGTTGACTCCGAGAAATAAATCTCTCGCCGAACGTGGGGATCGAACCCACGCTGATAGCGACCGACTGGCTACAAAGCCAGCGCGCTACCAACTGAGCTACCTCCCCGCCGCGCTATCAGTGTCAAGTTACCAAAGGCGGAGGGGAAGTGTTTAACTAACCGTATCAAGCTTGTCGTGCATTCCGAACGCGTGTACTGGAGTGACTGACAGGGGCTTGTCTGGACTTGACTGCGCCTGAACTGATGCGTTGTTTCATCGAACTATTGACAGTTAAAAAGAGAAGTACGCCTTCTTTTGGTTTAAATACATATTTATCCAACAGTCCGAATTACAATAGAAAGGGCAGGATGAAGAAACACAAAAGCACGAGGCTCAAATAAGTGCTACCAAAATTAAACAGAAACGTCTCTGGCGAACGTTTTAAACAGTATATTAAGACAGTATAAGCATTTTACTTCACAGTTATTTTTCAAGTCAGTAATATCAGTATAAATATCACACACTTGAATGTTGTCCAAGAGCTTCAAGGCATAGTCACTGATGTCATTATTTCAGTTATTGTCAAGATTGTGGGTCATGAGAACTTAATTGTAATATTAATGGTTTTATGATAATACTAAAAATAAACAGCAAGAAAAAAATATGAAAAAAGTTATAAGTGTATAGTACTTGTCTTAATTATAATAGTCCTGATTTTGTGATCAAGTGCTCTACACAAGGCTAGATGTTATCAGAGGTCAAGGATGTCAAATATCACGTAAAGTTGAAGCAACCAGAGCATCGGTGGCTAGCAGAGGAACCTCCGATTGGGCCACCAGAAGTAGAGGTGAAAGGAGAGGCTGGTGCAGCGGGGTGCCCGAGCCTCAGAAGGGTAGTTGGCGATGCAGCAAGGCCATTGATATCAGCGTGAACTTGTTATCAGCCTGTGCCGTTATCGGGTTACAGCCGTAGCCCTTTCGCCGTGGCTTCGCCGAGCTAGCACTGTAACTCAGATGCTGACCACCGGTTACGGGTTAGCGGCGCCACAGGACCATGGTTTCAGCGTTCCTTTTCGTGTTGGTATCAAGTTACCGTGCCCTGGCCAAGAACGCTAGCATTGAAGAAGGGAGAGAAAAGTTCTACCTCCCCATCTTCGGTTTATGTAAACGACTAGGGCTCTTTGCATTAGGAAGTATTCGGATTCTAAATGTTTATTATTATTATCACTAGCAATACTCGTGCTCCTCACGGGATGTAACAAATGTTTTATGATTTTCATTAATCACTGATGGTGTGGATATTAAAGTGTCTATGCGAATCCATACCATTATCAATTGCTATTATTGTTGCAATGGTCGACTTATCTTGTCTGAATCATGACTGATTTATTATTGTATTCATAGCTTCAAAGCGATGGTGATTCAGTGGAGTAGATTAGCTAACCTGATCAGCGAAGCCTTATAACTATCAGTCATATGATTACCACAAATATGATGGTTAAAACCCTTATAACTTTGGAACCAGCCAACCATTTTTTTTTAAATGAAATTAAACATGAAGACGCAGCACATTAGTCCCTTCAACTTAAGGGGGAAAAAAAGAAGAAAAAATTCAACTCGATTTTCTGAGAAAAACATTTTTGCTGTGATTATGTAATTTTTAACTGCTATTTTGTAGACCCGTCCTCAGAGTATGTAATGAAAAAAAGTTTCATTGAAATATTCCCAGAACTTTGGGAGACATGGCTGATTATGTATTTTGACCATCGGGCCCCGTAATGACCTTGACCTTTGACCTATCCAATATAAATGTTGCACGCAATAGGCTATCGTGTGTCTACATCTACCTACAAAGTTTGGTTGAAAAATACTTAGCCGTTCAGGATTTATCGCAGTTCCTATATTGTGACATACATACATACTTACGGAATGGAACAATCGCAAACGTCCCCGCTGGATGACGAATTAAATTATAAAAAACGTATCAGTAAAATAAAATAACAATGAACAGCACACATTCCCTGAAAAGTAATGTAGCGTAGGGGAAAGGGAGAAAAAAAAGTGACACCGCGTGGATTCGAACGTGCGTGATTAGAACGTGATGAAGCAAGAGTGTCCTAACCAACTGGCCTACTAATAATTTGCAAAAGTTTCAGGGAGAAATACAGCTATGACATTACAAAAACCATAGGCAATGGATGTTCCGTTTGCCATTCCAATAAGTAACAACAATAATAACTTGATAGGTTTGAGAGTGAACTTGATTTGACATGATACTGTGTTGTCTAAAGTGTTTATTGGATTCTCGGGCAGTTTTATCCCGGACGGCTGCATGTCGAGCTTCAGGGGTGCCTAAGGGCATCCGGCGGTAGGTAAAAATATTTAATGTTCAAATAAACCCACTTAATTAAAAAAAATAAACACATTAGTCCCAGCCAGTCCTGATTGAGGTGGCCTCCACTATGCCCATGCAAAAGGAATAACGTGAAAGTTGCCCAGTACCACAGAAATTAGCAATTTCGTGTGACTGAGGCTACCAGTACCTGTATTAATATATGAATTATGATTGGCAACGGTAAGCGATTTCACACAGATTAGCGCGGGACAAATATTGACAGAATTTTTTTTTTATCATAACTGCAATGTTCTTCTCCCCCAAAAAACAACAACAACAACGCAACACCTCGCCCCTCCCCAACCCCTAAGAAGAACAGGTCCGACAAACCCCTGCGTCACCCAGTGAGCTTTTTTTTTTTAAATTAACGACGCCAATGGGATTCGATCTCCTGCCTCAGACACTTTCGTTTTGTCACGTTAGGAGAGCAATTTACCAACTTATCTATTTTGCGTCTTGACAGTTCGCGTGAGTGATATTTTAGTGACTTGTGTGACATATAGACTGACCGGAACAAACGCAAACGTCCACCCTCTGGGGGACAAACAACACATTTGCATTCAAACAAAGTAGTTTGTTGATCATAGTGCAATTATCCCGTTTGACTTGTGTCTGTTCTCAATATGACTAACATATATATATGTACTCATTTCTCCCAAATAGGTAAAGCTATTGAAACTCATTTTGGCTATGAGCTCGAGGTCCATGGGAATAAACGCTCATAATTATGTCCTGCGGATCGATGACCCTGGTGTCACTCAAAATTATCCCGTCAGGAAATGCTATTTCGTATACATGTACTCAATTGTCTAACCGGCACGGTTGGCCTAGTGGTAAGGCGTCCGCCCCGTGATCGGGAGGTCGTGGGTTCAAACCCCGGCCGGGTCATACCTAAGACTTTAAAATTGGCAATCTAGTGGCTGCTCCGCCTGGCGTCTGGCATTATGGGGTTAGTGCTAGGATTGGTTGGTCCGGTGTCAAAATAATGTGACTGGGTGAGACATGAAGCCTGTGCTGCGACTTCTGTCTTGTGTGTGGCGCACGTTCTATGTCAAAGCAGCACCGCCCTGATATGGCCCTTCGTGGTCGGCTGGGCGTTAAGCAAACAAACAAACAAACTCAATTGTCTCCAGTAAGGACACAGTTATTTTCTCCGAAATTAAGGCCCCAGTTTGTGGTGATTGATATTGATTTGCTCTGTAGTTTGATGATCCTAGTGCCAACATTATCCCGTCAGGCATGGTTTAAATGTTTTCGTTTGCACCCACTTTTCTCCAAAACTGATAAAACTGGTGACACCACTATTCGGAAGCATGCTCATCGGAGTCGATGCCGAGAAGCTCTGAACTTTGGTGACCCTAGGTACCATATTATCCGGCCAGGAAGGGTCTATATGTTCTATCAGCCCCAGATACTTTACTTGATATTTGCTTTCGGTCCAGCCGACTCTTTTGAGCCATATCAGGACCAATCAGCCCGAGATGTCTTATCATTTCGATGAAGAAGACTTTAAATAATAAAACAACAACCACAGCACGAGATGATAAACGGAAAGTATTAGGATCCTTATGGTCACTTGTTAATTATTATTTTGTTACCCCTTTATCACATGCCGGCTATTGATACATGCCATATCATTATTTTTGTTATCAAAACGAATACGTTGTGTGTGTGTGTATTGTTAGGAAAACTCCAATCTTTTAGATTAGTTAACAATGTATCAAGAAAAAATCACATATTTGAGCGAGTTTCTAGGTGACCGTCTTCGTGATTAGGGACCTAATGTACATCCTATATGATCTTCCATGAATGGGTTCGGTTGCTATTTGAATTTTCTGTAAAAGGGGTCGCTCAGATAATCGTCAAAATGTAACTGACAAGTCCAGTGGCTAACGAAGGAAAGCACCGATCACCATCAAGACTAAATCACTACCAGATGTCAGTAGGAATGTTGGTAACTGATCCACTGACCGCTATCATGTTTCACTACTCGCGTACAGAACTGACTGGGCTTGCTAATAAGCAAGCGTTAGTTTGTAACACATTCCCTGGCCCGTCCCAAGAGAACATGAAAGATATATATTTATGCTACACGGAAGCGTTCTGCTTTAAGCAGACTACATGTATAGACCGAAACAGTTCAAAATAATGATACTGGATTCAGACTTCAACATTATTGTTTTCATATTAGGCCTACGAAAAATGACTTACATAACTTAGTTCATACTCGTTAAGAGAAATAATACATGCATCGAGGGACATTGCTTTTATTCTAGGCTACATCTCTTACGGAGGCATCTTACACACTCTCTCTCTTTCTTCACCCTCCCATCTCTCTCTCCTTCTCTCCCCCTCTATCTTTCTAATATTGACAACACCCCTCATATGATCACTCAACCTCTCCCCATCGCCCTCTGTCTCTCACCTTCTTACACACACTCTCTCTTTTCCCAACTCTCCTCTCTCTCCATCTCTCTCTCTCTTCAATAATGACACCCTCCACTCTCGAATCTCCAAACATTCGGTTAAACGTGATTAACTGGTATCGTACCCCTATGACAGCTAATATTCCATATTCTCTGCATTCTCTGCTTGTTGCATTACGTTAAAGGTTTTAATGCTCTTTTTTTTCAAGCCACATTTCACGTCAACCAACTTTTATCAAGACGTTATTCAAAGCGTCATTGTAGAAATGACATTCGGAAATATTAGGGGAATCTCTGTCATAACATTTTTTTCTATTTGTTTCCTATCAGGCATTTTTTGTTTTAATCACAAGTAATATGATACAGACACACAAAGAGAGACACCTATAGTGACAGCCGCTCTATCATGCTAGGACTGGTGTCAGTATACTGTGACTATATGAGGATGTCAATCAATCAATCAATATGAGGCTTATATCGCGCGTATTCCGTGGGTACAGTTCTAAGCGCAGGGATTTATTTATTTTATTTTTTATTTTATGCAATTTATATCGCGCACATATTCAAGGCGCAGGGATTTATTTATGCCGTGTGAGATGGAATTTTTATTACACAATACATCACGCATTCACATCGGCCAGCAGATCGCAGCCATTTCGGCGCATATCCTACTTTTCACGGCCTATTATTCCAAGTCACACGGGTATTTTGGTGGACATTTTTATCTATGCCTATACAATTTTGCCAGGAAAGACCCTTTTGTCAATCGTGGGATCTTTAACGTGCACACCCCAATGTAGTGTACACGAAGGGACCTCGGTTTTTCGTCTCATCCGAAAGACTAGCACTTGAACCCACCACCTAGGTTAGGAAAGGGTGGAGAAAATTGCTAACGCCCTGACCCAGGGTCGAACTCGCAACCTCTCGCTTCCGAGCGCAACTGCGTTACCACTCGGCCACCCAGTCCGATGTAACCCTCTGCGATTTCAATCTCAGTGTGGCAGTACATTAATCTGCTGACCATAAACAAGGAATGCGTCCAGCTGTCTCTCTAGCTCTCCAGTAGGTTTCTCAGCGGGTTATCTGCTTGACGACGTGCTAATTGATGGCACGCGAACCGTGTAATGTATAGCCACTGCGCGAGTCGAACCGCTCTACGACTAGCTGCTCCTCTCCACGCCCCCCCCCCCAACCCCCACCGCCAGCCCCACGCATCCCTCTCTCTCGCCCTGCCTCTCTTCCCCCGTTCCTCTCTCCCCCCCTCCCTCTCTCCCCCCTCCCTCTCTCTCCCCCTCCTTCTTTCTCCCCCCCTCTCTCTTTACCCTTAATTGTCAATCCGTTTTTCATTGCTAAATTCATACGAATAAATAAAAGCTTGATGTTTAGCAAGAATCACCTCTGATTTGTTATTTGCATTGTCACTGAAGACTAAACCGTCGTTATTGAGAGCCATTTTCATCTATTAATCTGTCCATAAATTTTCAATCAGCTTTCACTTTTTCCATATTTAAAAAATATAATATCACTTCACATGCACAATTCTATATAACATATTACAACCAAACACAATAGCAAATAAGCAAAAAAACTCAGAACATGGTTTGAAAGGGTAGCTTTATTGGTCTTTTTTTCGAACGAATGTAAGGATCACTATATCCCGCCAAACCGCAACACGGTGGCCTAGTGGTAAGGCGTCCGCCCAGTGAGCAAAAAGGAATTTTACAGGAGCAAGTGAGATTTTACAATAACGTGTTTGATAAAAATGGGAATTTTGTTGAGGAGGATGCTGAAAGTAAAGTTCTTAATTTAAATATTCCTCAGTTAAATGACGAACGAAAATATGGTTTGGAAACTGATTTTACCGTGTTAGAAATCGGCAGGGCGCTGTCTTTATTAAAAAATGGTTCGTCACCAGGTTTAGACGGATTGACTACAAGTTTCATGAAAAAATGTTGGCCTAAAGTAAAAATGATGGTGGTTAATTCCCTTCAAAGTGCATTTAGAGTCGGTGAATTGTCAGATACTCAGAAAAGAGCAGTTATCACGTTGATCCATAAGGATAAAGATTTGCCGAGAGATAGCCTTAAGAATTGGAAACCCTATATCTGTAACCAATACAGATTATAAAATGCTGGCAACATGTTTATCGCAGCGCGTATCTGGTGTTATTTCTGACCTCGTGTCAGAAGATCAGACAGGATGTATTAAGGGAAGAAAGGCAAGTAACTTGATTAGATTAATTGATGATGTCATTAATTACGCTAATGAAAGAAATCAAGCAGGTATATTACTTGCCCTTGACTACGCCCGAGCCTACGATTCCATCTCAAAAGACTATGTGGTCTGGTCCTTTAAAAAATTTGGTTTTGGCGAAAAATTTGTTAAATGGGAGAAGTTAAAAGGGCAATAACCAACCTGGCTCTTCCACGGTCTCAAATAGCATTACATATTGGTTTAATGACAAACACCACGAGCTGCATAAATTATATGGGTTGGATTTCGGAAGAAATAAGTGTAGAATTATTAGCAATACAAATCCGAAGTCACCCCAATATTAAAGGATTTGCCTTACCAGATGTAGGTTTTGCAGAACAAACATCGCGTATCTTGAAACTGGCTATGTACGCCGATGACATAACTGTTTTACTTCAAGATAAAAACGACATGGAAACGGTTTTGAAAATTATTGATGATTTTTCCAATATATCTCGCTTAAAATTAAATAAAAGTGAAACGGAAGCAATGTGGTAGGGATCGCGTAAAAACTGTCAAGAGAAATATTGCGATATTAAATGGAATACCCAGGTTAAAATCATGGGAATTAGTCAGTTTTAAAAATGACATCCCGGCCTCTGAAATTATGGAAAATTGGTCCAAAAAGACTTGAAAAAGTTGAACAAATCATTTGCAGATGGTCAAGAAGAAATTTAAGTATAAGCGGCAAATTATGTATTATTAAGTCCTTCTTAGTTTCACAATTTGTTTACGTTATGCAGGCGCTTCTTGCCCCTGTTAAAGTTCTCGATAAGTTGAATACTATTTTGTTCAGGTTTCTCTGGAAAAGGAAGTATTCAAATACAAAAGCCTTTGAAAAAGTTAAACGAAATGTATTGTGTAATGTGGTGGAAGAAGGTGGTATTAACATGATAAACGTCCACGATATGCAGACTTCTTTTTTACTGACATGGGCAGCAAAACTTCAACAACAAAAACATGAACCGTGGACAACGATTCTGTTAAGTCTTTATCAGGTATTGGGAAGAAATTTACTTTGTTTTAAAGCCACAACACTACTAAAACCAAGGTATTGAATGCATTCGATCAAACTTTTAGACAGAAGTTCTCTTAAAATGAATCCATAATAAAGCATTGATTTATGAGAGAGAAGATCGCTTTGGCGATCAATGTTTGTGGAACAATATAAAAGTGGTTTATAAAAATAAAAGCTTATATTTAAAAAAATGGATAGAAGCGCATTTAGATATGGTGAAAGATATTTGGGTTAACGGAGATATGATTCCTTTTAACCAGCTGTGCACAAAGAAAGGATACAGTCCCTCTAGATTTTTTGAGTACCGCGCAGTGAAGACTGCTGTGCGAGCGCTTGCACTTCGCAAAAACACAGCCAGCCCGCGAGCAGGCGAACACAATAATGACCTTGACACACGGAACCCTGTGATCATTAACCGCGAGAAAGATTCGCATGCTAATAGTCCAGTCTAAAGCGAGCGAGCCTTGCGCTGCTACATTTTGGTTACATAAATATCAGGTTAAACTAGATCACAGTCATTGGCTGTTAGCAAGCAAATGTACAAAAGAAGAAAGATTGCGATTGTTACAATGAAAAATATTACATAATATTTATCCCACGAATATATTATTAAATAAAATGAAAATTAGAGAAACAAAATTATGTACATTTTGTAAACACATTGATTATGTTGAACACTTTTTTTGTCAATGTGAGAATTTGACGAGCTTTTGGGAAAATGTTGTCCATTATATTTTTAGAAATACAGGATCAAATGTGCACCTCTCAGAACACGATGTCTTGTTTGGTTATCAACCTAGTAATATATGCCAAAATAATAAGGTACTTAATCACATTATTTTGATTGCAAAAATGTGTATTAGTAAATATTAGTATGGTGATAGATACGATTTGAATAGTATCATTATTGGAAAATAAAATGTACATTAGAAGATTGTGAGTAATGTATAAGTCGAGATGAGGTGAAGTGATATATGACGTTTGTGAATATTATGAGGGGGGTGGGAGGGAGCGGATGGACGAGAATAAGAAAAACAAAAAAAGAAAAAAAAGGAGAAAAAAAAAGTAACCATCTATGGCTCCTCAATTGCTTTTTGTATAAACAACCATGCAAACCACACAAAAAAACCAACAAAAAAAGAAACCGGTTTTCTCCAATTTAAAAAAAAACCCCAAAAAACAAGTCGCGTAAGGCGAAATTACTACATTATAGTCAAGCTGTGGAACTCACAGAATGAAACTGAACGCACTGCATTTTTTCACAGTGACCGTAGTCCGCCGCTCGCGCAAAACCCAGTGAAACTGACGAGACTGTTTAGCGCGGTGATGGTTTCGCTGTGCTGCATAGCACGCTTTTCTGTACCTCTCTTCGTTTTAACTTTCTGAGCGTGTTTTTAATCCAAACATATCATATCTATATGTTTTTGGAATCAGGAACCGACAAGGAATAAGATGAAATTGTTTTTTAATCGATTTTGGAAATTTGATTTTGATCAGAATTTTTTATATTTTTAATTTTGAGAGCTTGTTTTTAATCCGAATATAACATATTTATATGTTTTTGGAATCAGAAAATAATGAAGAATAAGATGAACGTAAATTTTGATCGTTTCATATAACAAACAATTATTTACAATTTTCAGATTTGTAATGACCAAAGTCATTAATACATTTTTAAGCCACCAAGCTTAAATACAAAACCGAAGTCCGACCTTTGTCGAAGATTGCTTGGCCACAATTTCAATCAATTTGATTCAAAAATGAGGGTGTGACAGTGCCGCTTCAACTTTTACAAAAAGCCGGATATGACGTCATCAAAGACATTTATCGAAAAAAAGAAAAAAAATCCGGGGATATCATACCCAGGAACTCTCATGTCAAATTTCATAAAGATCGGTCCAGTAGTTTACTCTGAATCGCTCTACACACGCGCACGCACACCGGCACAGACAAAACTTGACTAAATGTAAAAAGAGAGAGAGAGAGAGAGAGAGAGAGAGAGAGAGAGAGAGAGAGAGAGAGAGAGAGAGAGAGAGAGAGAGAGAGAGAGAGAGAGAGAGAGAGAGAGAGAGAGAGAGAGAGATGATAATGATGATGATGGAACTTTATTTTTCAAGGATAGAGGTTTAAGGTGACGCCTTTTCTTACAACCGGTCCTTACTTCTAATACAAATGTCTAATAAATGATAAACAAGTAAAGCAACATGACAAATAAACAAAGTAAACGAACGAACCAGCAAACAATCGACAAGTAAGCAAACAAGCAAATAAACATAAACAACAAAATGACAAAGTAAGGAACATACAAATCAAAAGCAAAACATGCAACATATTAATTGAGGTTATACATGTAAAGTGATCGACGGTTAAAGTTCCATCCTCACCTATTCACACTTTACTGACACTATACACAACCATCAGTGTGTATAGGAAACAGGTACTTAACGCCTTCGTCCGTACGGGTTACACACTGTGTATAGCCAAACGGTACCTAATGTGGATTTCGTACGTACAGAAGTCACACAGATCCGTCTGCGTATGACCGGTACCTAAGGTGCTCCTCGTCCGTATGTGTGTGTGTGTGTGCGTGTGTAACTTGGGATGTGTATGTATGTGTGTGTGTGCGTGTGTGGTGTGTGTGTGCATGTGTGTGTGTGTGTGCGTGCGTCTGTGCGTGCGTGCTTGCGTGCGTGCGTGCGTGTGTGTATGTGTGCGTCTGCGTGCGTGCGTGCTTGCGTGCGTGTGTGTGTGCGTGTGCGTGCGCGCGCGTGTGTGTGTGTGCGCGTACGTCCGTGCGTGCGTGCGCGCGCGCGTGTGTGATAGTGTGTGTGTGCTTATTAATCCCTCATCAATCACAGTCATGTGCATTAAATCATCACGGACTCCTTTCTGCACGGACTTTTTGATTCCAAAGCAATCTGCAAGTTTAACAACTGTTCATCTTCCGTGATGTTCTCGAGGTTGGCACGTCATGTTTTTCATTCAAACAGACGACAGCTGGATCAAACGGTATAATTCAACTCGTGACCGGTAATTAACTTCAATAACATATCCTGAAGAAAGACTTTACAGTCTTTTTTCCCCCTTCCTGGCTATCTGTCTCTCTCTGTCTCTGTTTCTATCTGTCTCTGTCTCTCTCTTAACCCGAACCCTATGTAAGATGAAATAAAATGTTGCTTGCTCAGCCGTTCTCTCTCTCTCTCTCTCTCTCTCTCTCTCTCTCTCTCTCTCTTTTCCTCTCTCTCTCTCATCTCTCTCTCTCTCTATCTCTCTCTCTCTCTCTCTCTCTCTCTACTCTCTCTCTCGTCACCCCGCCCCCATATCGCGTGTAAAGCTGTGACACCCAAAACCCAAGGAAGCAGCTCCCATCGGAAACCTCAAAAGGACGACGTTTTTCCAGCATTCAATTTTAATTGCGCGAAAGCATTGAAGCGGCTTCCCAGAGGAATTAACGGGTATTGGAACGAGTTCGAGCGAGAAAAATCTTAAAATCAATGGCAAACTTTATCACGTTGAGAGAGAATATTCAATGAAAAATGCGGTTAAATATAAAAGACGAGAGAGTGAAAGAGTACGAAAGTTATTTAATTCAAGTGTAAAGTGAGCCGAGAACAGAGGAACGTCAATGGCTTCGTTACGGCATGAAAATCGCAAGAAGACGCCAAGCGCTGAACTCGACACTGTTAACTCGAGCTTAAAACAATACATTCAAGTGGATGTTGGCAAACGCAGCTTCGACCAAGGACGATGGTTAATGAATCAAAAACAGCACTAGAAACCAACCGTAGAAGAAGGCACTACAAAACCTACACCGCGAGAAAAACACAGGGGGATAATTATCTCACAAAATAGGCTTAGCTGCTTGTCAAATAAGCCAAAACGGCGGGGTCTGATTGTTCGAAAAGCGAGAGCAAACATTTCCCCTCTCAAGTTGTTTCCCAATTGCTTCTAAGAGTTGTTTTCCTTTGCAGCAAGTTTAGAGCGACTTGATTGGCTGAGGTTGAAATGCTTTCGTCACAGTTTGTTGTAATGGCAGCAAAGCGAGGCTTTGAACCCCGTCTATTCTCGCGCAATAGCTTTTCCCGACAAGCGTAGACGGACTCGGTTGTTCAAGTGGGTTGTCTTCTGCCAAACTGCCTGTCAGAATATTCCCCGTTTTGAA
>NC_090245.1:83457837-83462736 GCF_037325665.1 Littorina saxatilis
TCTCTCTCTCTCTCTCTCTCTCTCTCTCTCTCTCTCTCTCTCTCTCTCTCTCTCTCTCTCTCTCTCTCCTTCTCTCTCTTTCTCTCTCGTCTCTCTCTCTCTCTCTCTCTCTCCTTCTCTCTCTCTCTCTCTCTCTCTCTCTGGTGTTAAATTCGACTTCCACTGCTGGTAACGATCTTTGTGGCAAAACAAAAACAGGAGTACTGTAGATTGACCACAAAAACGACAAGAAAGAAAGAACAAGTCGCGTAAGGCGAAAATACAACATTTATTTAGTCAAGCTCAGTCGAACTCACACTCGGAATGAAACTGAATGCATTGCATTCTTTCCGCACTGAAGACCGTAGTACACTCGTAGCATCGTCTGTCCACCGCTCGTGGCAAAGGCAGGAAATTAACAATCCAGAAAAGCGCGGTTGCGGTTGCGCTGAGGAGGATAGCCTGCTTTTCTATATCTCTATTTTTTAACTCTCTGAACGTGTTTTTAATCCAAACATATCATATCTATATGTTTTTGGATCAGGAACCGACAAGGAATAAGATGAAATTGTTTTTAAATCGATTTTCGGAAATTTAATTTTAATCATAATTTTTATATTTTTAATTTTCAGAGCTTATTTGTATCCGAATATAACATAATTATATGTTTTTGGAATCAGAAAATGATGAAGAATACGATAAACGTAATTTGGATCCTTTTTATAAAAAAAAATAATTTTAATTACAATTTTCAGATTTTTAATGACCAAAGTCATTAATTAATTTCTCAAACTGAAATGCAATACCAAAGTCCGGCCTTCGTCGAAGATAGCTTTGCCAAATGTCAATCAATTTTATTAAAAAATGAGGGTGTGACAGTGCTGCCTCAACTTTTACAAAAGGCCGGATATGACGTCATCAAGACATTTATCAAAAAATGAAAGTTTCACCAGGGAGCAGCAAAACCCCTTTCGTAAAAACCTGAATTGCTCCAGAGAGGATACAAAGAGAAGTAAAATGATCTAAATGTAGAAAAAAACAAAACTTGACTAAATGTAACAAGTCGCGTAAGGCGAAATTACTACATTTAGTCAAGCTGTCGAACTCACGGAATGAAACTGAACGCACTGTATTTTTTCACCTAGACAGTACAGCTTTCGTCAATCCCCGCGTGAAGGAAATCGCTCACCTCCCACGTGCAAACGCAGTGAAATTAACACGCCAGAATAGCGCGGTAGCGTATTAGCGCGCTTTTCTGTATTCTTGTTAACTTTCTGAGCTTGTTTTGAATACAACCTATCATATCTATATATTTTTGGAATCAGGAAATGATAAAGAATAAGATGAAATCATTTTTGGATCGATTTCTTACATTTTAATCGTAAGACTAATTAATATATTTTCATTATTTGTGATCACATTTTAAGAGTAAACATGACATATGTATATATTTTAGATTCAGAATGGGATGAAGAATACGATGCAATCAATTTTAAATCTGTTTGCGAAAAATCGGATTTTAATGACAACTTTAATGAGCAAACTCATTAATTAATTTTTAGCCTCAAGCTGAAATGCAATACCAAAGTCCGGCTTCTTCGAAGATTACTTGACCAAAATGTCAACCAATTTGGTTGAAAAATGAGAGCGTGGCAGTGCCGCCTCAACTTTCACGAAAAGCCGGATATGACGTCATCAAAGACATTTATCAAAAAAAATGAAAAAACATGTCTGGAGATACCATACTCAGGATCTCTCATGTCAAGTTTCATAAAGATCGGTCAGTAGTTTTCTCTGAATCGCTCTACACACACACACACACACACACACACACACACACCCACATAGGTGGTTTTACAGTCATTTGGGGTCGGCTGTGTATCAAAATGCCATCTTGCTCAAAACACAGGCATTTGGGGTCTCTTTTGTTTTAAGTGTTAGAAAGTTTCTTAAAACTTCAATGAGCGTTAAATGCCATTTTAAAGTGTGAAAACTCATTTCAGGAGGTTATTACATAAAATGCAACCTCCAGCGTGATTTTTAGAAAAAACGACATTTGGGGACGATGTTTGCTGTACAGCAGTGAAATGGGGACGTATGTGTACACAAAGTGCAGAGCTACAATTACGTTATCGGTGCTATGAATGTTTAGGTGTTAGAAAGTTTGTTAAAACTTCAATGAGCGTTAAATGCCATTCTAAAGTGTCAAAACTCATTTCAGGAGGTTATTACATAAAATGCAACCTCCAGCGTGATTTTGTAGAAACAAACAGGTATTTGGGGACGATGTTTGCTGTACAGCAGTGAAATGGGGACGTCCAAAAGTGCAGAGCTCCCGCAGAGCTATATGAATGGTTTCATCACATACATGGGGCTAGGCGACATATGTTGTGAAAAATTTTACAAATCACGTTTTTGCGCCCGATATTTTCTTGTCATCTCCAAAGTCAAGGGGACAAACACGAAAATTCCTTGACTTTTGGGGTAGCGCGACTCTGTTAATTTAAAATTAAAAAAAAAAAAAAAATTCATTACTAGGATGCCCCATCGTTGGGAAATTCCGGTCGCTTCCTCCGAGTGGAAAGCTAGCAGTGACAGAGTCGCACTACCCCAAGTCAAGGGATCTATTAGTCCCTTTTCGCCGTTATCCCAATTCGCCCCCATACCATTTTTGCGACATTTCTCAGGCCAAGTGTCATTTTACCACCATATCATGTACCATTAGCTCCACATCCCATTTTGGCGCAATCCCGTTTCGCCGTTAACCCATTTCGCCCCCATCCCATTTTTGCGACATTTTAACAGGCCAAGTGTCATTTTACCACCATGTCATGTACCATTAGCTCCACGTCCCATTTTGGCGCAATCCCGTTTGGCCGTTAGCCCATTTCCCCCCATCCCATTTTTGCGACATTTTACAGGCCAAGTGTCATTTTACCACCATGTCATGTACCATTAGCTCCACGTCCCATTTTGGCGCAATCCCGTTTGGCCGTTATCCCATTTTGCCCCCATCCCATTTTTTGCGACATTTCATAGGCCATGTGTCATTTTACATGCCATTCTAAAGTGTCAAAACTCATTTCAGGAGGTTATTACATAAAATGCAACCTCCAGCGTGATTTTTTAGAAACAAACAGGTATTTGGGGACGATGTTTGCTGTACAGCAGTGAAATGGGGACGTCCAAAAGTGCAGAGCTCCCGCAGAGCTATATGAATGGTTTCATCACATACATGGGGCTAGGCGACATATGTTGTGAAAAATTTTACAAATCACGTTTTTGCGCCCGATATTTTCTTGTCATCTCCAAAGTCAAGGGACAAACACGAAATTCCTTGACTTTTGGGGTAGCGCGACTCTGTTAATTTTAGGAATTAAAAAAAAAAAATTAATTACTAGGATGTCCCATCGTTGGGAAATTCCGGTCGCTTCCTCCGAGTGGAAAGCTAGCAGTGACAGAGTCGCACTACCCCAAGTCAAGGGATCTATTAGTCCTGTTTCGCCGTTATCCCAATTCGCCCCCATCCCATTTTGGCGACATTTCTCAGGCCTAGTGTCATTTTACCACCATATCATGTACCAATAGCCCCACATCCCATTTTGGCGCAATCCCGTTTGGCCGTTAGCCCATTTCGCCCCCATCCCATTTTGGCGACATTTTACAGGCCAAGTGTCATTTTACCACCATGTCATGTACCATTAGCTCCACTTCCCATTTTGGCGCAATCCCGTTTCGCCGTTATCCCATTTTGCCCCCATCCCATTTTTGCGACATTTCATAGGCCATGTGTCATTTTACCACCGTGTCAAACCACTAGCGCCACATTCCATTTTGTCGCCATGCCGTTTTGCCGTCATCCCATTTTGCCGCCATCTCTATTTCGCGACATTTTGGATTGTGGCAAAAATGGAATTTGGCGTAAACGGAATGTCTTCCTAGTTGAATAACGCAGTATAGTAGTATAGTGAGGCTTGGCAAGAAGAATGAATAAAAAATGTGATGGCGGCCACATGGGATGGTGTCAAAATGGGATGACGTGCTATTGTTATGACACGGTAGTAAAATGACGCTTGGCTTGTGAAATGTCGCAACAATGGGATGGGGGATAATGGAATACGGTGAAACGGCATGGCGCCAAATGGATATGGTGTCAAAATGGGATGTCGCGCTATTGTTATGACATGTTAGTAAAATGCCCTGTCACGTAGTATCAATCCAAATTGGAAATCCATAGCATCATCATTATAATCATCCTCATCTAATTAATCATCCAGCATTATAAATTATATAAAATGACGCTTGCTTGTGAAATGTCGCGAAAATGGGATGGGAAAAAAATGGGACGGCGGCAAAAATGGGATTGCACCAAAATGGGATGTGGATCAGCCACTAGATTGCCAATTTTAAAGTCTTAGGTATGACCCGGTGTGACGTTTTCATCTTTCGCCGCACGTGTTGATATTTCCGGCGCCGCTTCAGTCTCGGCCTCGTTGATCTAGTATAAACTCTACACTGAACAAAACAAAAAAAACTTGGATAGTACTGATGAGCGACCTTGTGTACCTTACATTCATGGGGCCAAATTTGTCCAACCAATTATTTTATTTAACTTAGAAATTTGATTCATCCTAAAATGTTTCCCTTCTTACTCAAGGGACGTAACCACTCGGTACACGTTTTCGAAGAATTCGATTTTGGGAGTGAAATCTATTTAATTTCACAACCAATTTTTTTCACATGCAAGAAACTGACATGCTTTTCGTCCATAAATAATTTCTCTTCTTAATTTTACCAGCTGGAAACAACATTTCGGTCTCGAGTAAATATCGAGGGGGAAATATGTACACAGGCGAAAGATGAAATCGTGACACCGGCCGAGGTTCAAACCCACGACCTCCCGATCACGGGGCGGACCCT
>NC_090245.1:83462936-83475436 GCF_037325665.1 Littorina saxatilis
ACAAACAAGCTTGGAATTTGGGACACACAAGACGCACATGCAGACAGACACACACCTTAACGCACGCGTATACTTACACACTCACAGCAAAATGCAAACATCACAAGGCATCACAACTCATCTGGGAAAGTGGCAATCATTGCAACTACCCGTCAGACCGAAATCATCACGACACCAAGTGCAAAATCATCATTACAACAATTTTATGGTTTCTGCTCGAGGTGCTTCTCGCACTGTAAAATAATGCACACCAGAACATCAGTCAGTCTAGATGAAAGACCGCAGTTGCCAGCATGCTTGTAATTTTCACTAATGACACAGGAGCCGAAATCGACAACCTTGGTCGCAATTCAAGCTCGTCTGATGACTGCAGGCTCGCATCATTATAGAGATAGTCTACGGTTAAGATATGTACCAGCAAGGACTAGAGACAGACACAGACACAGACGCAGTCTGAGACGGAGGCAGTTGTATATATCGTATGAGATGTTTAATTGTACAAATAGCCTATTAATCGAGTTATAAATGTCACATTTGGTGCAGATCTTCAACATGGTTTACATAAAGACAAAGACACAGACACAGACCTAGATGAGAATTTCAGATATATATACATGTATATATATGTATAAAATTAATATTCGGCAGTATAATTGCAAAAGTCACTTTGGTGCAGATATCCACCATCGCTTACATCGTTCGACATTGACCACAAGCACAGACGTTATTTATTATGTAGAATGCATGAGAAATTCATTTTCGGTGCATAATGAAAACATTATTAAAATTATTAATGTCAGATTTAAAACGTTTCGAACGCACTCCTCTGTCAGTGTGTAAATAATAACTTGCAGTTAAATGCACTTTCGATCTGCTTTGTAACCTCGTAAGTGAGCTGAACATGTGCATTAAAATATTATGCACTTTTGTTGATTGAGCAGTATCCTTGGATCAGTTTTAGATCTATGCCAAGGTCCTGCGTCCATCACTGTTCGACAACATCGATCATCACAATCGTACTGACGTCACTGCTTGCGCACGTGAGCGTTATGCTGATTTGTCCCACTGTCAATCATCAAACGAGGTCAGTTCTGGAATTCGGTCAAAGCCGAGACCCCCATTATCATTATTTCGCATCTGAGGGAGCTCGGTCACCGAGACTGTAATTTTGCATAACGACCCTATCTGGCAGCCTTGACCTTTGTGGTCGAGAGAGCTGTGTTAAAAGGGGCGTGAACATAACGCCGTAAATAGCCGCACGTGCGTCACGGCGGGTTGCACAAGTTGGCTGGGGGGTGAGTATGAATAGGTCGTGGTATGCCTTGTTCTTCGCTCTTACCTGCGTTGGCAAGGTCAGATGTCCAGCACACGTGTTTTCTGTCTCTTCCACTTTGGTCCCTGCGGTCTTTTGCCCTTAAGCGGGTTGCTGGTGTGTTTATTGTTTGGATTTTTTTGTCTCGTTGAGCTTAATCGGCTTGATGACCGGTGTGCTCTCTACCTGTTCTGACGTCAGGAAGCGTGTGTGTGTGGTTGTGTGTGTGTGTGCGTGTGTGTGTGTGTGCGTGTGTGTCAGTGTGTGTGTGTGTGTGCGTGTGTGCGTGTGGTCGTTTGTGCGGTTTTTTCTGTGTTCTGTGAGGTATTTTTTTTGTAAAAACGACGTAGACTAGGCGTGGATTACAACCTTTGCCCTTGTGAACTGATTAGTTCAGGCTCACCGAATGAGCTTGTTAGCAATTCTCTCTCTCTCTCTCTCTCCCCCTCTCTCTCACTCACACACACACTCTCTCTCTCTCTCTCTCTCTCTCTCTCTCTCTCTCTCTCTCTCTCTCTCTCTCTGTCCAACCTGTCATGTGCCCCTACAATACAACAAAAACAAACCAGCGTAGTGGTTTTTTTCCGACCCCGGATTCATGGCATTACCGCCGGAAGATGCGTACCGTACTGCTTTGTTATGACAAACAGTGACATGCATGTTTCTTTATTGAAGAAACATTCAGACTGACAGCTCCTACACACGAACCCGGCGCTGAATAGTTTACTACGGCGAAACTCAGAGCCAGTCTCTGGAATGCAGATATTAGACGTGTACCCTAAAAGACATGGATGTGCCGTAATGATTCAGTGCAGGTGATGTCTGACTGACAGGTTGTCAAACATGTAACGATTACATAAAGCTGTTGGCTGTGAGCACTAGCGTTACCACTGCCAGAATATTGGATTTATAGAGCATAACAACATGGAACGCTTCCATGACATGACGTTGTACGAGGGCTGTTCTGGAAGTCCTTAGAATCTCATATTAGCGCACAGTTCACCGTTAATTTGACCACGCCATTTTCTCGAAGGATCCTTCCTGAGCTGCGACACACGTTAACATTCTGTAGAAATACCTTTCAAAGGTGACGGCGCGAGTGTTTTTGCCGATACCCAAAATGACCCTCGTTTACTCTCGGACAGCAACGTCAGGGCTCTCGTAACGGTTTCCTCTGAGCTTTTTCTTTAAATGTAAAAACAGGAAAACGTCGAACGGGGCCAATTCAGGAAAATATAGGAAACGAAACATCAGACAAACATCCTAATTTTTATTAGAAATTCGATTGATTTGGAAGCTGTGCAAAACAGGACATTTCAATGGAGTAGCATCAACCCTCAAGTACCCGTGTTTGGCGCCAACTTTTAACACCACGAGCAGGCAATGATGCATGTACTGCTGTAAGGTAACCGTTCGCAGCTCCCCTGTTAGAACTGTGGCGATTTGTCCTTATTTAAAAAAAAAATTGGGGCTACCTTCTTCTTGCCAGTGTTCCGAGATCATCAATAGTTGATAGGGGTGGAGCCGTTTAGGAACATCAAAACGGCTGATCGATGTGTTGCCCGGGGTCAGATTGATAGACCCAAGTCCCCATCGCCTGTCACAACCTTCATAAAACCCTTCCACTCTCTATAGTGACAATTGGAGAATATTCGTATGCACATTTCGAGACATACCCCCTTTTGTGCACCAGAGAGATCACGGGCACCCACTGTCTGCAACGCTTGTGTACCCGTAAAGGCTTGTGCCAGATCACATCGTTGGTTGCCGATTCAATTATCAATGTGTCCTTTACCTCCGTGTGTGTGATTCGTGAATCATCTCTCTTCAAAGTTTCAACGGCAGCAACGTTTGTTGCAGTAACAGCATTCAACTGTCGGTCTAGGCGGGTGTCATCTTTGAAGACGTGTCTACCCGATTTAAATTCATTGTACCAGATGTAATTACTCGTTTTGGAGCGTTCTTCCCCCCAAATTCACACAATATGCAGTAGGTGTGAGAAACATAACAATTCTTTCAGAGATGTTAATACATCATTGTTGTAAACTCCCTTTTTTCAGCTCCATGACAGGCAAATAAACATGGACGGGTAGTGTTCTTTAAGAGCTGTTTTATTTGCAGAGGAAACTTTGAGATACATGAACATTTGTGTCATCGCCGATGAAAGATTGCCGTATGCATACACCATTGTAAATATCATGAGGTATTGCCAGGAGCTTGGAGTCTAAGGATTTCCAGAACACCCTACGTATGTACTTGATCGTTGCTGTCAGAATAGCGGATTTGGTTTGAACAATTTTATTCAGCAAAATTACATACAACAAAGCCCCATACAATCAGTTAGTACAGGTATCACTGTACATGGAGCACAGCAAGCAAAGCTTATAAACGTTCTCTTAAAAGCAATATGATATTTGGTTTGGTGGACGATACGGGGAACTGTATAAGGGAAAACGAAGGAGAAAAAATCAACAAGCAAAATACGTATGCAAAAGGAACAACATCAAGACAGTTTAGGACTAACAACATACAAGAATAGCGGATTTAAAAAAAACACTACGCAAACATGTAACGATTATAAATATAAAATGGCGCTTTGTGTGCCACACACACACGCACACAAACACACACACGCACACACACACGCGCGCACACACACACATACACACACACATACATACGCATACACTCACACACACACAAACACACACATACACATACACTCACTAACACACTAGCACACACTGACACACGCACACAAACACACACACATACACACACACAAACACACACACATACACACATACATACACACACATACACAAACACACACACACACACAAACACACACACACACACATACACACACAAATGTCCTCATCAAAGAACACGAGTGGGTTTGGTATAATGGATGAAGAGAACAACAGATCGGCGGTGTGCTTAGCCGATGGGATATCATCGCGGCTGTAATTAAGGGGCAACAACAGTGAAATCATTTCAACAGAAATGGATGCTCTCTCAGAAAGCACTGCATCCACTGAGCTTAATTAATCACGATAATAATCATGTGTTGGAGTTGAAGGGCGCTTGTGGTGTGGGCAATTCCAGTCTGGGCGTTTCTCTGACAATCATGAACATTAATTTCACCAGAAATGCCTGCTCTTTCGTCGGTAAGCAACTATAGGCTGATTAATGATGATGATGATACTTTCGTCACGTGTTGGAGTCTATGGGCGCTTTCTTTGTGCGCGTTGGCGTGGTTCTGGCCTGCATTGCATCCCAGAAATCCGGGTATTTGTTATGGGGGCGAGGACGCCCCCATTCTATACGGATAGTTTAGAGGTTGACCATGGGCAGCGCCATTTTGTTGTGAAATACGTCATCAGTTTGTGTACACAGGAAGTTGTGACATCCGTCACCCTATGGGAGGGGTGAAGGCAACATTGTTCATCTGTAGAAAGTTGTGAAATCCGTCACCCTATGGGAGGGGTGACGTCAAAATTGGTCATCACAGAGTTTGTGTAACACAGGAAGTTGTGAAATACGTCACCCTATGGGAGGGGTGACGTCAAAATTGTTCAACAAAAACATGATATGTCGCATTGTGCAGGGTCAACTGCAACAAACTCAAACCGAGCCATTCATACCTAGCTGTATTTGAGAGACTTATATACCCGACATTTTTATTTCTTATTTTTAGCACAGGTGTAGGAAAAATCATGAACCAAAATGTTATTTATTTTCTAATTTAACATTTTTTTTACAAATATGACCATGGTCTTTTAAACATACAGTGACATTAAACATTGTTATGTTAAAAAAAAGAAAAAAGAAATAAAGCTTTTGTGCACAAATCAGAAAATACATTGTACATTTTACCTACAGGCCAAACAGTGTCTGTTGGCGGCAGAGGGCCCAGCAAGTTGCTATTTTTAGATCGATTAAAAGTTGTCAAGAACAGGCGCTTACATTTGGATGTGTCCACTGATAGTAGGTTTGGTTGTGATCAATCAGAATGATGTAGGAATAAAAATGTATGACAGTTTGGTATGATGACATGTAATTCAAATATGCTGAAATGTAATATTATACATGATATAATAGTATTATGGCTGTTGCCATGACCATGAACCCCAAGAAAGGTTTAATGTTATGTAAAATCAAAATACCAAAATCAAGCACCTACTAATTTGGTCTACGGTGCGGCTTGGACCAAAAAAGGATGGACACGCAACTCGCTCAGCCAGCCAGCGCTGCGAGACTTACAGCGGCCAACTTCGCCGCGGCGCGCTCATTGGCTAAGTATTGAACTTGCGTCAAGGCCGATGCGCGTAGATTCCCAGAATGTTTACTTTCGGTTAGATTCTTCGACAGCATTCGCAGAGGTGACTGCCGTATTGTGTACCGCAGTCAGAAGTAATTTATTACTTTTGGGAGTTTAGTAACGTGATATCAGTTTTCAATTGTTCGTTCACTTATATTGCTTTCAGATTTAACACACAAGAAACAGTAGCACGGTTTTCGTTGCGAAAATGTGCATTGGCAGTGCTACGCGATCGAATTGTGTATTATGTACACGCGGTGTTCTTCTCAGGAAAAGACCGAAGCGACATGTGACGCCAGTCGTTCAGCCCGCGAGCGGTGGGATGGGGGGGGGTTCACATGGTTTGTTTGTTTCAGAACCACACCCATATACACACATTTCACATGTAAACCATTTGTCCGCCCCCTGTCGATATTTATCGACTAAGTTCCTTGTTAGACTTGGCGTAAGTGTTAAAGTAATAATTCAACACTGCTGACAACACTACTAATTATACCATGCCTTCATGCGCTTTGAACTTCGGATAAGGCGCTATATAAATAAAGAGAATTATCCCAGCGAAGCTGGAGGTATCCCGTGAACGCTATACTGTAATCGATTTGAGAAATGTGCACACCGAATAATACATGATAAAGAAGGATTCGTTGTGCCCGGCTACGTGCTACAGTTGGAGATGGAAGTTCACCAAAAATGGGGACCATACTAACAAAAATACGGTGGGTAAAATAGGCGCCCCCATTTTTTTAGCAAACGCCACCCCATGCCGCTTTGGACGGGTAGAAATTCCGTAGTTTCCAAGTCTATGGATAAAGCTCGCGTAAGAAGAATACGTCACGGTCGAAAGTCTTTGACGTCAATTAATGCATCATGACGTCATGCCTCCCTGTTGTCTTTCTCTCTCGCGCAGTGTGTGTGTTTGTGTTCATTTTGTGCACATGTGTTAGTGTTACTGTGTGAGTGTGTGTGTGTGTGTGTGTGTGTGTGTGTGTGTGTGTGTGTGTGTGTGTGTGTATTTGTGTGTGTGTGTACTCGTATGTGTGTGGTGTGTGTGTATTTGTGTGTGTGTGTGCCTGCGCACGCGTGCATGAGTCTGTACTCGTGTGTGTGTAAGTGTGTGTGTGGGCATAAGTGTATGTGTGTGCGTGTATGTGTGTTTGTTTGTAAAGGTGTGCATGTCCGTCTGTCCATATGTGCGTATGGGTGTGTGTTTTGTGTGTATGAAGTTTTTTGTTAGAGAGTGAGTGCGTGTGAGTGAGTGTGTGTGTGTGTGTGTGTGTGTGTGTGACTTGGTGTGTGTGTGTGTATGTGTGTGTGTTTGAGAGAGAGAGAGAGTGTGTGTGTGTGTGTGTGTGTGTGTGAATGTGTGTGTGCATGAGTTTGTGTGTATGTTTGTGTGTGTATGAGTGTGTATATGTGTTTGTTTGTAAAGGTGTGTGTGTCCGACTGTCTATGTGCGTATTTGCCAGCCGACCACGAAGGGCCATATCAGGGCGGTGCTGCTTTGACATATAACGTGCGCCACACACAAGACAGAAGTCGCAGCACAGGCTTCATGTCTCACCCAGTCACATTATTCTGACACCGGACCAACCAGTCCTAGCACTAACCCCATAATGCCAGACGCCAGGCGGAGCAGCCACTAGATTGCCAATTTTAAAGTCTTAGGTATGACCCGGCCGGGGTTCGAACCCACGACCTCCCGATCACGGGGCGGACGCCTTACCACTAGGCCAACCGTGCCGGTCTATGTGCGTATAAGTGTGTGTTATGTGTGTATGAGATTTGTGTCAGTCAATGTGGGTGTGTGTGTGTGTGTGTGCGTGCGTATGTACAGTGTGTGTGGGTGTTTGTTTGTTTGTTTGCTTAACGCCCAGCCGACCACGAAGGGCCATATCAGGGCGGTGCTGCTTTGACATATAACGTGCGCCACACACAAGACAGAAGTCGCAGCACAGGCTTCATGTCTCACCCAGTCACATTATTCTGACACCGGACCAACCGGAGTGTGTGTGTGTGTGTGAATGTGTGTGTGCATGAGTTTGTGTGTATGTTTGTGTGTGTATGAGTGTGTATATATGTGTTTGTTTGTAAAGGTGTGTGTGTCCGTCTGTCTATGTGCGTATTTGTTTGTTTGTTTCCATAATTATCAGGGCGGTGCTGCTTTGAGATATAACGTGCGCCACACAAAAGGCAGAAGTCGCAGCACAGGCTTCATGTCTCTCCCAGTCACATTATTCTGACACCGGACCAACCAGTCCTAGCATGCACTAACCCCATAATGCCAGCCGCCAGGCGGAGCACCCACTAGATTGCCAATTTTAAAGTCTTATATAGGTATGACCCGGCCTGGGTTCTAACCCACGACCTCCCGATCACGGGGCGGACGCCTTACCACTAGGCCAACCGTGTATGTGCGTATGAGTGTGTGTATGAGATTTGTGTGAGTCAATGTGTGTGTGTGTGTGTGTGTGTCTGTGGGTGTGTGCGTGCGTATGTACATGTGTGTGTGTGTTTGTGTGGGTGTGTGTCTGTTTGTATAAGAGATAAAGAGAGAGAGAAAGAGAGAGAGAGAGAGAGAGAGAGAGAGAGAGAGAGAGAGAGAGAGAGAGAGAGAGAGAGAGAGAGTGGGTGGGTTGGTTTGTGTTTGTGCGTGTGCGTAAGTGTATGTGTGTGTGTATGTGTGTTTGTTTGTAAAGGTGTGTATGTCCGTCTGTCTATATGTGCGTATGGGTGTGTGTTTTGTGTGTACAGTGAAGTGTGTGTGAGAGAGTGAGTGAGTGCGTGTGAGTGAGTGTGTATGTGTGTACGTGTGTACGTGTGTAACTTAGGTGTGTGTGTGTGTGTGTGTGTGTGTGTGTGTGTTCGTGTGTGTGTGTGTGTGTTTGAGAGAGAGAGAGAGAGAGAGAGAGAGAGAGAGAGAGAGAGAGAGAGAGAGAGAGAGAGAGAGAGAGGTTGGTTTGTCTTTCGCTGGGGTATGCAGTGCCTTGGCGTTGCACATCTACTTAATTATTATTATGTATGACACTTGTTTGATACATCTTCATTTGCTATACTTCTGAATATTACGTGTATGTATACATAACCATGGCCACATTAGTAACCCATCAATATTATTTGGCTGTGCTGGACCAATTAAATTGTGTGGATTTTTTCAGTGTATAAGGTGGTTTGAAACTATTTTACATTGAGGTCTATCACTTAAGGTCATATCTTTTCACACGTGTTACTTTAAGTCTCGTTAACAACCTTGATCTCCTTTAAAAAGTTTAAAATCTTGCCACGGGGTACGTATACCAGACAGCTTCTTCTAACCACGCAACGTTCCCTTTCTGTGCGGATATGCTTACCTATTTGTTTTATCCACATACTTGCACGTAAATATGCATCATCATTTTCTGCTTGTATAAAATCTTATTGACTCTATGCACGTAGTTAGCTGAGTAACCGCGCACTAGACCTTACAGGATGTATAACACATATTTGCTACCTGCACATATTTAACTGCAGTGTCCGACATCACGTAAGTTTACACGTGTGTACGTTACCTCCTGATGCATAACATCACGTAACAATAGTAGCCTAAACAGTTAAGGAAACGTACACAATTAATTTTCTTTCCAGTAATGAGGTATGGACACGAACATGTGTTCTTATTTTGATACTATTGTCACTGACCTATGAGTAAAACACACAAGAATATTATGTGTTATTTTAAAACTTATCAGGAATGTCAGAACAATGATAAAACACATTCCAAAGTCTTGCAATTTCCCCTATTCTATATTATCGATTTGTTTACTGTGTCGTTACATTAAAATCAGCTACCACGAAAGTCGGTGACTGTAACATTGAGCATCTAACTTTACCCAATGGAAATGTAGCTGGAGGTATAAACATCGCTTTCTTTTCAAACCAACCATTTCGAGAATGTGGCGCACTGTACTACATCTACATGATGTACTATACCTAACTAGTATGCCACCTATGTTGTTGCTCAATGCACAGATGTCGCTACTTCTAACAGCACACTATTCTGTACCTCTATAATATTTGTATGGTTGCTACATATACATTTTCAGCTGCTCTCAACTACACACCATACCATGCCTGTACAATACCTATTATTTTTCTGCATAGTGGATACTCATCTGCATCCAACACGTGACCGCATAGTCATCAGATCCACATGTATGCCACCCGCAGTTGCTGTACATACGTACACGCCTGCACCGTACAGGCTAATAACTGACTCTAGCAGTTCTACATATTACTCTGGAATTTAATTCTGTTCGCATCATTCCTTAGACGTATTATACGACACCAATTTGTTCAATGCTTAGTTGCAGCCATCCAGAGTATAACTAGATAATATTTAATTTCTGATCATATTTTGCGTGAAGTTGGAACAAAATTGTTGGCCGGCCATAACAATCGGTTTGTATCATTTTGGTGTTCACAATCACTGAACCGCGACTACTAATGACATAATCATGACAGTCGATCAAGCTGTCCTAAATGTGTTACTCCTTTCCTACGGAAGCAAGGTTTGGCAGCATTGGCTATTTATACTGGTTTGTAAAATGAAATGGTTGACGCAACCACTGATCCAGTTCATCGGCTGCGCCGTTGTGTATGGCACCCGTTTGTTCCTCGGACAAGCACTGCTGGATTCAACGCTTCATCACATTTATCTGCATTGCATCTCTTTGCCGCACGTACTGTACTCATCAGTCTGCATCCAGTATCGCACTGCGTACCTATCGACGCACACCATGAAATGACCTGCATTCTGGCACTGCAACGATGCAACATTGTGCAACATGATTATCGACAGTCGCAAGTGCCCAACGAAATACCCATCGACGTACATCATGATAATACATCTGCACCGGCCTGTTGCCTCACGAGCCCAGAAGATTCTCACGCTATGACAACAGTACAGTACAGAAGAACATGAGTATAGCTGTGTCGGCAAAGTCTTCTTGCTTAGCTGCATAGAGAGTCAGGTTCCCAAAAGAAAACCGCCGATGCTTGCCTAGAAAGACGGCAGGGCAAAAAGGGGGTAAGAAGGCTGGCGAGAGAGGGGAGGTGTGGGACTAAGGAGGAGGGGGGACTGAGGGGGAACGGCTGAGGTACAAGAGGGGTTAACAGCTCGCAGGTAAACAGCACAGGTGAGACTAAGAAGGAACGCACGGCTGAACAAAGTGCAGTAAGTATGCCATTCTTGTGGACAATCAACTTGCGGTAGTTATAATGGTTGACGTCATTGAACATTGCGGCTTCGCTGTGACGTGATAGCACAAAGATTAGGGAAGGGTGAGACCCGGTGCTCTGCATCAGAGTCATGCGTGGAAGAGAGAGAGAGAGAGAGAGAGAGAGAGAGAGAGAGAGAGAGAGAGAGAGAGAGAGAGAGAGAGAGAGAGAAAGAGAAAGAGAGGGAGAGACTGAGATAGAGCGAGAGAGACAGGCTGAAGAGAGAGAGAGAGAGAGAGAGAGACTGAGATAGAGCAAGAGAGAGAGAGAGAGAGAGAGAGAGAGAGAGAGAGAGAGAGACAAAGAGACAGACAGACAGACAGACAGACAGGCATACAGACAGACAGAGAATAGTACATGGCTTGTTGTGTGATACCAGGTTTACACGATTTTATTAATAAAATGGGAGCGAAAGCGGAACAGTGATTTTGATAAATTGCTTAACATCTGTAACATCCGTTTCGTTTGTCCAAACTGACAGACCCAGTTGGCCTGAAAAAACAACAACAACAACAACAACAGCGTAGCCTATACATCCCTCAGAATTGGAACTGCACAGACAGCATGCATCCACAAGGAACTGGCAGAGCTGCCACAGGGTAGAAAGCATAACACAACAGAAGCTCTGGCATGAACAACAAGCCAAGGCATACACACACAGTATGCCACTCTTTGACTACACTGACACACTGGCAGCCACGAACCTCTCTCTCTCTCTCTCTCTCTCTCTCTCTCTCTCTCTCTCTCTCTCTCTCTTACTCGGTGTGCAGCACGTGCTGACGGGAGCGCAGATAACACATTCTGTCTGACATCATTACACGAACATAGATCACACGTAAGCTAGTCGGCGGAGATACGTTCACGCTGGCGTAATGAGGGAGTCAGTGTTGTGTTTGTGTCAGTTGTGGTACAACTGAGAGTGTAAAACAAAGCCGAATTGGACTGATAATTGAAGTTAGGTTTAGTGACACACGCGGCTTGCTGACATAATTGCACAAACACTGATTGATCACATGTGAGGTAGGTGGCTACACGCTAATCATAAGCGTGCGCTGTGTGTCAGTTGTTGGACAAGGTTGTTAAGCAAGAGTAAAGATTAAACCTCAGTTGATTTGTGCCAGAAAAGTCAACTATAATTTGATCAAAAACCAGCAACGCTCCTCTTGACGGCAAAATCACACTTTGACGTACATTGACGTACACAAAGGCTGACCGAGATCTATATGATCATGCAGCCTTACATACACACACACACACACACGCGCGCGCACGCACGCACGCACGCACGCACGCACGCACACACGCACGCACACACGCACGCACGCACACTGACACATACACACACATATATATACACACACACGCACTGACACACACACACTGACACACACACACACACACACACACACACACACACACACACACACACACACACACACACAGAAGTAAAACTCGTTCACTAAATTATGCATTCTCGGAAAGTCAAAGCCTTTAACAACACCCACATCAAGGTCTAGTTGTGGGAGAGACAGATGAGAGAGAATGAAAACAATCCTGAACAAGAGGCGAAGCCTTCAAGGCTCCCGTAAGAAATCAACAAACAGTAACACA
>NC_090245.1:83480436-83502936 GCF_037325665.1 Littorina saxatilis
GAGAGAGAGAGAGAGAGAGAGAGAGAGAGAGAGAGAGAGAGAGAGAGAGAGAGAGAGAGAGAGAGAGAGAGAGAGAGAGAAAGAATGAGAGAGAGAGACACACACAGAGAGAGAGAATCAGAGAGAGAGAGAGAGAGAGAGAGAGAGAGAGAGAGAGAGAGAGAGAGAGAAATCTTATGTATGTATTTATATATTTCATTGTTTATTTTTTTTATACCAGATTTTTCCTTTCTCAGATAGCAGTTTACCAAAAGCTATATTTCTCGAGGATGACATGTGAAGAAAAGTCTACTTTTATCACTTACTAGGACTAATCATCATCATCATCATCATCATCATCATCATCATCATCATCATCATCATCATCATCATCATCATTTGCTTTGCCTTTATAATACTTTGCGTCCAAAAAAATCTTCGCAATCGATATATTAAACTCGAGAACCATTATCTTTGCAACAAAAATAAATGAAGAAAAATCGTTGCGAGAATATGCCAGCTGTGTTTTCTCACCGGCAAAGATTGTCAGAAAAAAATACTCCTAGTTAAATTGATCACGTGGTGCGACAGGTGGCCTAGTTATCTTGGTCATCAAACAACTAGGCCAGAGAAGGCGGACGTTTTGAAAAGAAAAAAAGTCAACTCAGTGTATTAATTCCCCCCACCTTTCCTTCCAAAGTTTCCCATTCTGGGACGTTTACGCTCTTAACTTAATGATCTACCTTCTATCACTTACCTCAAAGCTGGATCAGTGTTTTCATAATTCAATTCCAATTTTTTTCTCCGCGTTCTCTAACTACAAGATACAAAAGTTGTTGTTTTTTGGTCAAACGGACTGCAGCGAATACCCCCGTAGCCGAAAAAGAAAAGAAAAAAAAGAGAAAGAATTCGGTGTTAAAATAATTAAGTCAGCATGGATGGAATAGAAGGAGTTGCATTTTCCAACATGCGCTGTTTGGCTCAAGGCAAAGCCTCGATCACCAGCATCGGTTTCTCAGTACCAGTGATGCCGCTGCGACTATGACGTAGCTATCGCACGTGGGACTACAAACCCGACCCAACACCTGTTGGAATCTGATGCCAGTGTTTTCGCTCCAAAACCGCCTGCAGTTCTTCCTTGCATTCATCTCTTCTTCGTCTCCTTCCTTCCCGTTTCTTCCTTCTCAGCAACTCAGTGACGGGTAAGACTCGAGAAAAGAGACGATCTTTGCATTATTTGGTATCTTCTGTTCCTCTTTGCCAGTGGCACTTTAGCCGTTTCTCTCTTCTTTGTCTTACTTCCAGTTTCGTCCTAATTTCCAACTCAGTGATAAGACTGGGAAAAAGAGACTTTTTTCTTGTGACCCTCTTTGTCAGCGACAGTATAGATAGACACCTCTTCTACCTCTACTCCTGCGTTCTCTTTTTTCCTTCCTTCCTTCTCCAACCAGAAAAAGACGATCTTAGCTATCCTTCTTCTATTCTTCTCTGCCAGCGATGGGAGTATGGAAGTTCATCTCTTCGTCTCCTTCTCTCGTGCTAAGTTCTCGCTAACTCATCTCAGAGATAAAACGGCTTCAAATTAAAAAAAATTATAAAAAACACCTGGAGAAAAATAAAACAAATAAAACGCACCCGATCTTTGCACGTTTATTTCTTTTACTATTCGTCTGCTATGGGCAACACCACTGTATTGGTTGTGCCAGTGTGTCTTGACCGTTTGAACATGTCTTTGTCGTTGTTAGTTTGCACCTGTTCCGATTACACCGTGTAATTACCCCCCCCCCCCCCTCTCTCTTTCCAATCCCTGCCGCCTTATTAACGATCCGTTGAAATGCCACTGCCACAGCATCGGCTAAGCACAATAGAAATTAATCCGTGTTCAAATGTTAGCAGTTGAACCTGAGAACTTGGCTGGTAGGGCTTGAAGTAGAAGAACAACCATGCAAGAAGATGACGAAGTAGGAGACGGAGAAGAAGAAGAAGAAAACGAAGACTAGGATGACGAAGAAGAAGACAAAGAAAAAGTAGACAAAGATGAGGAAGAAGAAGACGGCGAAGAAGAAGAAAAAGAAGACAAACATGACGAAGAGAGAAGACGGAGAAGGAGAAGAAAAAGAAGACTAAGATGACGAAGAAGAAGACGGCGAAGAAGAAGAAAGAGAGGACTAAGATGAGGAAGAAGAAGACGGCGAAGAAGAAGAAAAAGAAGACAAACATGACGAAGAGAGAAGACGGAGAAGGAGAAGAAAAAGAAGACTAAGATGACGAAGAAAAAGACGGCGAAGAAGAAGAAAGAGAGGACTAAGATGACGAAGAAGACGACGGCGAAGGAGAAGAAAAAGAAGACTAAGATGACGAAGAAGAAGACGGCGAAGGAGAAGAAAAAGAAGACTAGATGACGAAGAAGAAGACTAGATGACGAAGAAGACGACGGAGAAGGAGAAGAAAAAGAAGACTAAAATGACGAAGAAGACGACGGAGAAGGAGAAGAAAAAGAAGACTCAGATGACGAAAAAGACGGAGAATGCAAAAGGGCAAGAACAGGTTGAACGAGAAAAAGAGGAACACGAAGAACAAAAAGAACAAACGATTAGAAAAGAAGCCGCCGAATCTGAATGTTGGCAATTGTTGGCCAACGTAAGAATAGAGCTACAGTACATGGGTAGAAAAAGAATGAGAAAAAGATAAAGAAAACAAGTCGCGTAAGGCGAAATTACTACATTTTGTCAAGCTGTGGAACTCACAGAATGAAATTGAACGTAGTCCGCCGCTAGTGCAAAAGGCAGTGAAAGTGACGAGCCTGTTTGGCGCGGTAGCGGTTGCGCTGTGCTTCATAGCACGCTTTACTGTACCTCTCTTCGTTTTAACTTTCTGAGCGTGTTTTTAATCCAAACATATCATATCTATATGTTTTTGGAATCAGGAACCGACAAGGAATAAGATGAAAGTGTTTTTAAATTGATTTCAAAAATTTAATTTTGATCATAATTTTTAATTTGTTTAATTTTCAGAGCTTGTTTTTAATCCAAATATAACATATTTATATGTTTTTGGAATCAGAAAATGATGAAGAATAAGATGAACGTAAATTTGGATCGTTTTATAAAAAAATTTTTTTTTACAATTTTCAGATTTTTAATGACCAAAGTCATTAATTAATTTTTAAGCCACCAAGCTGAAATGCAATACCGAAGTCCGGCCTTTGTCGAAGATTGCTTGGCCAAAATGTCAATCAATTTGATTGAAAAATGAGGGTGTGACAGTGCCGCCTCAACTTTTACAAAAAGCCGGATATGACGTCATAAAAGACATTTATCGAAAAAAAGAAAAACACGTCCGGGGATATCATACCCAGGAACTCTCATGTCAAATTTCATAAAGATCGGTCCAGTAGTTTACTCTGAATCGCTCTACACACACACACGCACACACACACACACACACACACACATAAACACACACACACATACACACACACACACACACACACACACACATACACACATACACCATGACCCTCGTCTCGATTCCCCCTCTATGTTAAAACATTTAGTCAAAACTTGACTAAATGTAAAAAGGAGAAAAAAAAAGAATAAAGAGAAAAGGAAAAAAAAAAAAGAAGAAAAAACCAGCTGAGGTAACTAGTTCGAACTTATATGTTAACAAGGGGAGGGGGGGTGGGGGGGGGGGGGGGGGGGGCTGGTCCAGGATTTGAAAAGGAAAAAACCCACGAAACATAGGAGAAGTGATCACAAAAATTCATCCAAATTGAAACGTTAATGAATCTCACTGAGAAGGTTGTCGATGACGTGTTTAAAGTTTACCTATATTCAAATGCCATCAGCCATGAAAGGAAACCATGGTAACTGTATACCAATCTCAATTTTGAGGCAGAATGAGAAAGCAAACTCAAAGTTATCGAAATATAGGTGGCGTAGGGGTTCAATGAGACATAAACAGTAAGTCATGATGAAAACAGATAATCATGTCACGTAATGTTTTTATAATTGTATTTTTTTCCACTCAGATCCTTGTCTTTATTTAAATAACACATCACTATTGTAAGATACATTTGTATCGTTGCACTAAAATGCGGTTTTTTTTATATTGTTTTTAAGTTTTGGAAGACACTACACAAACAGTATGTCCGTTTAATTCAAACGTGGCGAAACGTCAATCGAGATTGGAAAGAAAACAGCACAACACTGACGAGATAAGGTCATACTACATGGGATTCTGCAATCTCCATTTTACTGACAGTACTTATAGTGAATAAACCTGTTGTTTATTTTTATCTGTGTGTTTCTCTCAGTTTTTTGTTGTTGAATTATCCCATTGCCTGCTTCTTTGTTTCTGTTGTTAACTGAAGTAGGTGCATGGTAAATATATATATGCTTTGTATTTCCCTAGCAACGTAGCGTATTTCTTTAGAAACAGAGCCTCGTTCACGCGTTTCTTCATCATTGTGTGCAACAATTTTATGAATCAATTAAAAAAAAAAGAGGAGTATTGCCAGTTTAGCAAGATCTATACATCAACCTAACAAAGACAATGAAAATTGATCTGTTTCATGGAGTTCACAAAATAAACTCATGATAAGCATATTTTTATAACTAGTAGAAATAATAAAGGGGGACAACTCTGGTTGTCAAAGGCCAGAGACATGCATGCGTTCAGCTCATTTTGATTTAATCAAAGATAATTTTGTTAGTTCACGTACTGCTTACATATTTCTGCATTTGAAATCACTATTCCAAATGCACCGTTGTACATGTAGCACACACAATACACCTGGCGGTTAATATGAAAGCGACTTCGACACTTCGCTATCCAATCAAAGGACATTAAGTGGTTCAAGGCGACTAACTCTCGAACAAAATAAACATCGATTCACTTCAACATCAAAATCATTCTAATTAAGCATTTTTGACGACAAAAATGTAGGCTTTCTGTTTTGTTCATTTTTGGTCAAAGCAAGTGTTTAATGCGACACATGTGACATTACCTGCTATTCAGACTTGGTCGTGTGACAGACGTTTTCTTCCACACGAGATTACGTTGATTGTCTAACGAAGCCGTCAGGCTGAGTTAGACATCAGCTAATCGGGTGTGGAAGAAAACTCTGTCACACGACCAAGTCGGAATAGCATTTATGTCTCACAGCTTCAACAGAGGAGAGAACAAACACGTTTTGCGTACTCGGGCTTGATAAACCCAAACACAGGAGCAACCATTGTGGAGAGATCTACTTTTTGACGAAAGTGACCGAACAACTATGAATGACGTCTCGGTATATGTGAATGACGTCAAAAGCATCGTCACAGTCTGTAGCTTTTGAAGCATCGCAATATTCATGACGTCTTTCTGTGTCTGCATCCGCGAAATGTTTGTTCTTTCCGGGATCTTTGTCATCTATGTTCATAACTCTGTCCTTCTAGATTCAGACTAACAAACCTCCTGAGCGAGCCACTTTCCAAGGGCAGCTAAATTCGCGTATGGAAACAGTTCTGTCGTCTGGGATGCCGTTTTCAGTATTCTCAGCGTTGAAGAATTTGTAAAGAGAGGAAACGATAACAGCAGGAGAAATAAAAGTCGTGTGTGCATTTTGGGGCTTTTGGAGGGACGATTTCGAGTTTGAATCCGTTCTTGCACATGCTCCAAAGCGTGTAACATACAATCTTGCACACGTTTGCTTTAGTAGTGGCAAAGAAGGAAAGCGTGTGACATATTTATTTTTCACGCTAGACAATGTTATATATATGGCAAAGTATCATTTGATTATTCACCGAATGACTAGGTTCACACAGATGATACTTATAAATTATATCGATGAAAACATTTGATATGCGCCTAAACGCTCAGTAACTACCGATGGCGTTAAAGTTGTGAACCGGTTCACACGATGTTAATATATAAGCGTGTACAGAATCCGTCACTCATCTATGCCTGTTCCCATTCCGCTCACCACCTCCTAACACACGTAAGTGTTTTCCCCGTTGTGCACGTGCATGTTGGCGCATGATCTGATTTGCATGTCATCGAGACATATGCCCGTACGTATATAACGATATGTCGTCCTCTATACAACTGACACACCCATTATCAGCCATCTGTGACTTACCCCGTTAATCATTTATTGGACGATCGAGCCGGGAGGTGAACATTATTGCTGATACATCGTCCATGTATTATAATGCGAATGTCATTTTTGGATGGATTTGTTATATATTGCACCGCAAAGGCCTTGGCAACTGACACAGGTGGGTCATAATGGTTGGAATTGTTCGTGTAGTGAAACGGGGTGGGGACTTGGGAGCTCGGGGTTTCAAGGGGGGAGGGGTGTGTGTTTTGCAATGTGTGTGTGTGTGTGTGTGTGTGTGTGTGTGGCACGGTGTGTGAGAGTGTGCGTGTGCGTGTGTATGTGTGTGCGTGCGTGCGTGCGTGTGTGTGTGTGTGTGTGTGTGTGCGTGTGCGTGTGTATGTGTGTGCGTGCGTGCGTGCGTGCGTGCGTGTGTGTGTGTGTGTGTGTGTGTATGAAGCGAGACCGAAAGTGATCCTGGGCAATGTATCATTAACAGAAATAGAACGGAGCGACAAAAGAAACACACAGATACAGACACAGACAGACAGACTGACGGCCGGACGGAAGGATAGACGGATGGATGGACAGACAGACACGCACGCACGCACGCATGCACGCACGCACACGCACGCACACACACACACACACACACACACACACACACACACACACACACACACACACACACACACACACACACACACACACACTGAGTCCAATACTATCGAAAGCATTCTTGCTAATAAACGATAAACACGACTGCATCAGCATCAAAAGCATCGAAGAACCAGCACATCACAACACAAGTAACTCGAGTATACATGAAACAATCATCCACAAATCCCTGTTGAAGAAAGATAGACAAAATAAATAGAGAAGGACAACGATGCACCATGTACTGAGATAGAAAATGTTAAAACAACAACAAACCCGAAACAAGTATCGCTGCTTGCAGCGCACTTTTCCAATATCTTTGCCATGGTTACCAAAATAGGTACATTCGTACGCCTTGCGCGCCAGGAAAGAATCCCGCTGTTTTATCGTCGCATTGATTAATCATGCGTAACGCGCGTAACGAATGATGAATAATGCGCGTCAAATACCCACATACATGTACTGTGAAGTGACGGGAACCCACCTATTATTTCAACACAACGCATTCTTTTTGGAATGAAGGTAGTTAAATCGCTATGAGAAAAGTACAAAGTCGTTACCTGACAAAACGGGACAAATCAATAGAAACAAATCCACCAACTGAGAACAAGCAACCGACACAACATCTGACACTTACACAGACGACTACAACAATAGCAGCAACGACACCAGTGATAACAAAAACGATCGCCATAACAAAAACGATCTCCTACGTCAGCTAGCACAGTACGCCACTTCCACATGGATATCATAAACCCCCGCAACTGAGATAGTGCTGAATGTTATTGTTAACAAAACATACATATCCTAAGTTGCCATTCTTAGACCATTGTACGTCGGTCAGCTTAGACCAGAACTGAACTTGTCCGTTTCAGACCAACAGCTGTTGGTTTTAGACCAACAATTTTCATTTTAATCTAACAAAATAAGGACCAACACGCTAAGGCCTTGGCGTGTGGTCCAATCGGCCATTGTTAACTAGACAATCGTGTCTTTAATTCAACAGCTGTCATTTTTAGACGAACATCTGTCCATTTCAGTCCAACAAACGTCATTTTTTATGCCGACAGCTGTCAATTTTAGATGAGCAAATTTCATTTTAAGTTCAGCACAAAGGCCTTGGCGTGAAGTTAAATCGGCCAAAACATTCCACGGGATCAGCGTGGGGGAACTTCGTTGTTTCTATGCATGTGTATGATAAGCAATGACAGGGTAGGTTTTTCTCCACCAGTCGCAAGAGCCAACGGACGTTATAAAACGACCCAATCTCAAAGGAAAAGTCAGCTTCAACATCTAACAAAGAAGTAACAAGCAGAGACAGAAGGAGCAACAACAACAACAACAACACCACTACCACCACCAAAAGCAAATAAGACACCACCAACAACAACACGGTATTATCTAGATGATGTGCCGAGATTACAAATTAGCCAAAGTACCTCCCTCCTGCGCAAAAGCAAAAACAAGTCGCGTAAGGCGAAAATACATTTAGTCAAGCTGTCGAACTGACAGAATGAAACTGAACGCAATGCAATTTTTCAGCAAGACCGTATACTCGTAGCATCGTCAGTCCACCGCTCGTGGCAAAGGCAATGATATTGACAAGAAGAGCGGGGTAGTAGTTGCGCTGAGAAGGATAGCACGCGTTTCTGTACCTCTCTTCGTTTTAACTTTCTGAGCGTGTTTTTAATCCAAACATATCATATCTATATGTTTTTGGAATCAGGAACCGACAAGAAATAAGATGAAAGTGTTTTTAAATTGATTTCGGAAATGTAATTTTGATCATAATGTTTATATTTTTAATTTTCAGAGCTTGTTTTTAATCCAAACATATTTATGTGTTTTTGGAATCAGAAAATGATGAAGAATAAGATGAACGTAAAGTTGGATCGTTTTATAAACAAAATATTTTTTTTACAATTTTCAGATTTTTAATGACCAAAGTCATTAATTAACTTTTAAGCCACCAAGCTGAAATGCAATACCAAAGTCCGGCGTTTGTCGAAGATTGCTTGGCCAAAATTTCAATCAATTTGATGGAAAAATGAGGGTGTGACAGTGCCGCCTCAACTTTTACAAAAAGCCGGATATGACGTCATCAAAGGTATTTATCAAAAAAAAGAAAAACAATTCCGGGGATATCATTCCCAGGAACTTTCATGTAAATTTTCATAAAGATCGGTCCAGTAGTTTGATCTGAATCGCTCTACACACACACACACGCACAGACAGACACACACACACACACACTCACACACATACACCACGACCCTCGTCTCGATTCCCCCTCTATGTTAAAACATTTAGTCAAAACTTGACTAAATGTAACAACCACCCAACCACGCACATCGACAACAAAAAGTCTCACAAACAGAAACACTGAAAGGTACAGTCCTTCCCGCGAAAAAAACTGTTCTGCTCACTATCTCCCACCTGGCCAAACTCTTACACGTGGGATCAGATCATCACTCCACTCGGACACATATCAACATTCAACTTGTTGGCTCTTTGCTATCCAGCGTTGGACTTTGTTTTAAATGAATTTAATTCGCAGATTGCCGGACACGAGCAGCGTTTGAGAAAATAATTAATTGTAAAAATTCTCACTCAGCACTGAAAGCATTCAAGCTAGCTGTTTGTTCGAGTGTTGGTACGTGTCCAGGTGACAAACAAGGTAAAGGTATTCCCATAACCTCATCTGATCGTAGGGGAGAGAGATGTTAGAGATCTCAACTTTTCTGGGGCCAGCTTTGTGAGGGCGGTGCCCATCTCCTCTCCCTCGCTTCCGTTGCCTTCCCGGGCCCTGAATAGGGTGAGGTACCCATTTCTAGCAGAGTGGACTGAAGAACGCTCGTAAAAATCGAATATTTCAAGTCCAAGAGAAGGGTTGGTCTTATCGTAAACAATAAAAGCCTGGCCTGATCTGAGTTTGTGAACCGAATGGACTGTGCCGTAAAACAAAAGAAAAAAAACAAAAAAGAAAAAACGAAAAAGAAAAAGAAAGAGCCTCCTCACCTTCTGATAGACCTCAGCCATGGACAGTTCTGTCTCGAGAATCATGACGACGATGCCGAACATGCCGAAGACCAAACAGTAGTCCGAGATTTTCTTCCGCTTCTGGTACAGCGCTCTTCGCTTGCCCAACCTGTAACCGATGTTGGGCTTCTGTCGCTCCTTCTGCTGTAACCGTTCGTCCGTGTACTTCTGAAACTCCGAGCCCCCGACCAGAGCGATGCCAGCCTCCTCCGCTGAGGTGTAGGACATCTTGGAGGAGGTGGGCAAAGACTGCATGGACTGGGGCTTCTGCAGCTGCTTGAAGGAACCGATGGCGCCGTTGACGCGCATGTAGTCCGCCCCGATGTCCGACAAGGCGGACTCCTTCTTCCTGTTGTACTCGTGAACTCCTTGTCCCAGGTGACACACACTGGAGGTCCTTCCCCCTCCACCCAGATTCCCCATACCTCCTCCTCCTCCTCCTAAACTTCCTCCCCCTCCTCCTCCTGTGTAGGATTCCACATCGCTGTGAGCGCGTGCCTCCTCCTCGCTGGACTGTCGCGCCTTGTCCATCTGCACGTGCAGTCTGGCGCGTTGGCCCTTCATGCTGTGACCTTCACCTTGGCCTACAACGCTACGACCCAGGCTGTCCCCGCCGGGTGTGTTAATGCGCGGTTGGCTGAATGACATGAAGGTCGGCGGGTAGAAGGCCACGCGCAAGTCGTCGTCGCTGTCCTCACCCCTCTCACCACCTCCACCCGGGGTATGCGCAGAGGCCTGGCTGGTCCTGCTGGCCTTGCGGCTACCCGGGTGGATGCCGCTGGTGGAGTTGGGGCTGGGGGTGCGCGAGTGTGGGGTGGGGAGGATGTCGGACTTGGGGAAGGTGAAGGACAGGCTCTGGGACGCCGTGGCGGCGGGCTGAAAGGGGGTCCCGTGGACCGGGTCCCCTCCGGAGATGCTGTAGGACTGGAGCTCGATGTCTGGCGAGGTGTAGCCCCGGTTGATGCGTCCATCCTGCGTGTGGCCAGGTAGCGCGGGGATACTCAGAGAGGGCAGTTCCCGCCCAGCTCCCTCCATCCCCCGCCCCCCGCCACCGCCACCGACACTACCACCTCCACCACCGCTAACACCACCACCACCACCATCTTGTCGCTGTCGGTACGGACTGAAAGGGCAATCCCCCGAGTCCTGCCCGGGCGTCGTCGCCGTCGCTGAAGGCGCGGCTGTGGACGTCGTCGCTGAAGACGTGGTCGCGCTGCTGTCGCTGGACCAGGATCGCTTGAAGAACTTGGACTTCTTTAAGGACGAGGTCTTCCCGGACTGGACGTCGAAGCTCAGCTGCTTCCTGGACTCCCGGAGTTTGTGGGCCTTGGCTGCGGCTGTCCCTCCACTGGACTTGCTCCTGATGCTGCCCCTCTGACTGCCCGTGCTGCTGAAGCTGCCACAGTGGCCTCCTGCGATGGTGTCGCCCTCCACAAGGTTTCTGGACAGGCTGCGACTGCGGCCCTGACTAACACTACCACTGACGGCACCGCTACTAGTCACATCGCCCGCTGCTGCACTACTAGCACAAGCACCGCTACTACCACGACTACCACCGTTCTGGCCTCCGCTGTCGTTGATGTTTTTGTTGCTGTGGCTGTTGCTGCTTCTGCTGCTACTGCCGTCGCTACCACCGCCGCGTTTGGCGCTGTGACGAGACTGAAGGGAGGCTGAAGCGTTAGTGCCAGCACCTCTTTCCTCGCTCTCCCCTACCCCTGCCGCCAGCTGCTGCGCGTGTGTAGTTACCGTGGTGTGGCTGTGACGCGAGGCGCGAGGCTCTTTGCCGCCACTACTACTGCCTGCACCGCTAGGCTGCTGCTGCTGTTGTTGGGTCTCTGTCTGCTTACCTGCCCTTGACGGTACCGCCGTTTCTCCGTCATCGCTTGTCTCCCCGTTCACGGAGCCCGTTTGAAGGAGCTCTTCGGTGGAATCGATACGCTGTCGCTGATTGGCGGGTTCTACCATCACCACGGACATACTGCTCGCTCTGATTGGCGGATTTTAGTTTAAACGAGTTGTTTTTGCTGATGGCATTGGTCCTTCTGGTCAAACAATATGGTCCAGTTTATTGTATAGCTTTAATATTGTCATCTCTGAAGATTTTCTACTGCGCTTCTGATATCACTTGTCGATTAGTTTTGTCTCAATTTTCCTGTACAGTTTTCGTAAAGGGGACAAACGTATTTACCGCCATTGAGTGCTTGAATATGCGAGATGTCATTTCTCATACACAAAGTGAATGTAGCTGAATGTTACAAAGTAAATGTCAAGTAACGCTGTTCGATTTCATTATGCAGATTATTTTCGCTTTTAGATGATGTCATCATCTGTGCAGTTGTCAACGTTGGGTCATCGGCTTCAAAGAAGGCACAATGGCGTAGTTACAACAGGTGTCACACCTGGAGAGAAAACAATGGCACTTTTTCATTCATCAAGATCATTAATTTGTAAACGTGTTCTTCTTAAATGAACATACATTTTGATGGCAACAGCCTAAAAAAGAAAATTCAAAAAAATGAAAAACACACTTTGCAGTCTTTTAGAACTGGTTTAGAAGTTATATTTATTTCTGGATTTCTTAAGACAAGGTGCTTCTATTTACCTGTTTCACATCTTAGGACGATGCTTTTCTTAGTCTTTTACGAAGCTGCCACGCCTGCAGATCTTAAATGTTTGTTTCTGAGTTAGATTGCCGAAAAGAAAAGATAACAAATCATACACACACAAAAGATACATTTTATAAATATGATAATGCAGGTGTATCTTTCACTTACGTTTAACAAGAATACATCCTGTTCAGCTGTGGTAGCAAAACAAGGGAAGACGTAACTCATAGTGTTACCTACATCTATTCTGCAACCCGTTTTCAACATAAACGTTCGGATCTCTAACAGAGTTTTTGTGTGCCTTATTGTTGATGTTGTTGTTGTTTGTTTGTTTGTTTGTTTGTTTGTTTGTTTGCTTAACGCCCAGCCGACCACGAAGGGCCATATCAGGGCGGTGCTGCTTTGACATATAATGTGCGCCACACACAAGACAGAAGTCGCAGTACAGGCTTCATGTCTCACCTAGTCACATTATTCTGACACTGGACCAACTAGTCATAGCACTAACCCCATAATGCCAGACGCCAGGCGGAGCAGCCACCAGATTGCCAATTTTAAAGTCTTAGGTTTGACCCGGCCGGGGTTCGAACCCACGACCTCCCGATCACGGGGCGGACGCCTTACCACCAGGCCAACCGTGCCGGTTTGTTGTTGTTTTAAATCGGCGGATCAACAATATTTCTAAGTCAGAGTTTACTTGAAAGGTGAGGCTACTTAAAGAGGGGAAGGGTGTAGTATACAGAGGATGTCACTCCTCCACTTTTTGATTTATGGTGACAGTTTATGAGATTATAGATGGTTTATTTCTGTTCTTGCTATTCTTCGTGTTACGAACATGATTTTGATTATTTGGCGTAAACGGAATGTATAATAGAATGTCAAGTGCAAGCACCTATGGTTGATGTTTTGTAGGGTTGACAGCCTAAACACGCATGGATGTGTGTGACTTGTCACGTTGTACGTGACGGTTTTGTGAATCCACCCTGCCTGCGTTTTTAACAAAACATGAAAAAGGACTGGCCTTGACAATTCTCGATATTTTATGGCAAATTTTGACCAATGTCTCGAATGTTTGTTTTTGCCATTAATTTTCTTTTCCTTTAGTCACAACGTAGACTTTTGTTTTATTTTATTGACGCTTCTTGTGTACTTAAAGGCACAGTAAGCCTCCCGTAAACCATCACAGAGCTCCCCGAGCGTCTAAATACAGTACAAGCATACTTCCATTTGAACGCTCACCGAACGGGAACATCCTGGCTGCTTTCTGTCGAGCGTGAGACATTTTCCAAGAATTTATTTTCGTGGACTTGGTCCTCTACAACAATGGCGCCTCGTTTTGGTGCTAGACCTAACTTTTAAAATCTAAATAATAAATTGACAGCTTGTTACACAAACATTTTTTAATCATAAAAGAATTCGTTTTTCATCAAGACAAGATCAGAACAATTCGAAGTTGTGAAAGTTTAAAAAAAGAAAAGCCCGGAAGCAGGGTCACGCAAGGGTCGTGGCAGACGACGGTTTTATCAGTGCAAATCGCCGTTCCTCTCAACAGTCAAAAGCCATCGCTAGAGTTCTTGTGAACCACAGCCGTTGTTTCGTGCATAAAAAACGTGCTTTTGTAGATAAGCTCACGTCGAGTCGCATTCAAATGACTAACTATGACGACTGCATTGTGAAAAGGGAAAACTGGATCACACGGGTTCACGATGGCTCAGGGGTAAGATAAACCACGCAAAAATAAATTCTTTGAAAATTGTTCGCTCTTTACGGAGGGCACCTAGGATGTTCTCAATTGGTGAGTGTTTAAATGAAAGGGTGTTTGTACTGTGTGGAAAAGCCTGACCGTATCTGTGATGGTTTACGGGAGGCTTACTCTGCCTTTAAAAAAAAAAGATCGAAGCACACAAATACTGTAGTTATCAAAAGCTTGAATTTGTTGTGTCTTGTGTTAAGAGGGGGTAGTTTCCTCTTCTTCGCCAAATCTTCCAAATAGTACATTCAGCTTTTGTGAATGAAACGTATTCCGCTTCCCCCTACAATTCCCAGTATTTTGCTAACATGGTCTAATGAGCCCGTAAATTAAAAAGTAAGCGTTTGTTTTAGTTTTATTTCCCAAGCTTTTAGTGTTGCGCTTGTAAACCAGGGAAAGAATATTCGTGCCCTTCGTTTGCAAGCCAGTTATAATTGATTCTAACATGAAATTAAAAAAGGCTTCCTTCTATTTTGTTTTTGTTTTGATTTATTCGACATTTTCGACGTTTTGTCCTTGTTCAATTTAGAACGGGTTTTGAATTTAATACCTGTCATCGAGTGCGACAACCTGTGACATAAAAGGTTTAATTCTCTGTTTTATTTCAATCAATCAATGTGAGGCTTATATCGCGCGTATTCCGTGGGTACAGTTCTAAGCGCAGGGATTTATTTTTTTATTTTTTTTAATTGTTATTGTATGCAATCTATATCGCGCACATATTCAAGGCGCAGGGATTTATTTATGCCGTGTGAGATGGAATTTTTTTACACAATACATCACGCATTCACATCGGCCAGCAGATCGCAGCCATTTCGGCGCATCCTACTTTTCACGGCCGATTATTCCGAGTCACACGGGTATTTTGGTGGACATTTTTATCTATGCCTATACAATTTTGCCAGGAAAGACCCTTTTGTCAATCGTGGGATCTTTAACGTACACACCCCAATGTAGTGTACACGAAGGGACCTCGGTTTTTCGTCTCATCCGAAAGACTAGCACTTGAACCCACCACCTAGGTTAGGAAAGGGGGGAGAAAATTGCTAACGCCCTGACCCAGGGTCGAACTCGCAACCTCTCGCTTCCGAGCGCAAGTGCGTTACCACTCGGCCACCCAGTCCCTATTTATGACTGTGATCGCACTGATGCCCATATTTCCTTTTGTAAACGACATTTTGTGACTGCTTTCGGCATGGCTAGATTACAATTTCAGAAAACACTCATTATTTTTGTATCCTTTCTGGGCATGGCTACCTTCCAACTCTACGAACAAAATCATTTCTTATGTAGCCTCTCAAAGCATGTCACCTTAAACAACTCCATAACAACCAATAAAGTACTATTGTTCAATCTTTCATAAACCGTTACTACAACGGGCCAGTAAGAGATGCAATAAATAAGAACGGCTCTGTATAAAATGTCTGTGTCCCTTGTTTATAACCCCAGGTACTAGGTAACAGTGACGCACATGGCTTTGAAGCATCTTCAAACGCTGCAACATCAGAGATGCCCCTTTTAAATCAGTTTAGTACACGCGTTTCATTCAACACATGTCATCCAGCTACAGCATGAAATGCAAAACAAACTTTCTTAACTTTTGTCTCATTTGAGTCTGTGAGGATACTGCCGCCCAGGCTTTCTCTTCTAATTTAAAAATAAAAATAAAAATTGTAGAGCCCATATGTGGGCTCTACTATCTTATAAACGTACACAATAATACTTGCCTAGCCTTTTTGGACATGGCTATCCTATACACCTAAAAACAAACATTACTTGTACAGCCTTTCTAGGCATGGCTACCTAAACAGCTCTTTGAAAAATAAAATACTTCTATAGCCTCTCTTGGCATGGCTTCCTATTCAACTCTACCAAGACATCATCACTTCTGTAGCCTTGTTGGGCATGGCTACCTCTTTGGGCATGGCTACAAGGAAAAATATAAATCTTTACTTCTCAACCTTTTATAACCATTACCGCAACAGGCAAAGAGACGCAACAAGTTGCCGTGACTATAGTAAATCGTCTGTCTCAAATACACGCCACTCCCAGCGAATAGTGACTCTCGGCGTTTAAAGCAAGATTGTCAACCCCTACAACATCAGACAAACCCTGTATTGATCGATGCTGGCTGAGCGACACTATATCCTCTGCATCCACAATCCGGCAGCTGCCTTTTGTTATCATCGCTTTCTGGAGATGAGGGCACGGATCAGTCGGGATGATGGCTTACAGAGCGCGTCATTTTCCCAGCCAGGTTCACAGGCGACAAATAATTGTCTACATCTACCGTTGCCTTGACTCCGTGCGATAAGAGGCCACCGATGTACGCTGGAGATCTCTGGAACAAAATAAGAACAGAGACGGTTATGTAGGCTTTGAACAGAAAAGAAGGATGGGGAGACAAAATGTTAAAGGCACACTCCTTCCCGTGTAAACTGTTCAGCTCGATCTTAGATCTGGCCAGGCTTGTACGTGTGATAATGCCATACCTCTACTTGGTCACATAACAAAAATCAACTGCCTGGGCGATCTCTTTGGAGAGTTAGATTTTTGTATGAATTCTTCTTCTTCTTCTTCTTCTTCGTTCGTGGGCTGAAACTCCCACGTACACTCATGTTTTTGCACGAGTGGAGTTTTACGTGTATGACCGTTTTTACCCCGCCATTTAGGCAGCCATACGCCGTTTCGGAGGAAGCATGCTGGGTATTTTCGTGTTTCTATAATCCACCGAACTCTGACATGGATTACAGGATCTTTTACGTGCGCACTTGGTCTTGTGCTTGCGTGTACACACGAAGGGGGATAAGCCACTAGCAGGTCTGCACATAAGTTGACCTGGGAGTTGGAAAAATCTCCACACTTAACCCACCAGGCGGCCGCGGCCGGGATTCGAACCCTCGACCTTCCGATTAGGAGGCCGACGTCTTACCACCACGCCACAGCGCCCGTCTTTGTATGAATTAATTTGTATGAATTAATTTGTATGAATTAATTTGTATGAATTAATTTTGTGAAAACCACCATTGGCTTTTCAAGAAATTATTTCATCAAATACATATTTTACATGCAACTCTGCATGGGAAGCAAGCAGTCAGGATTTGATTTTTGGAACAGGGTGACCCCCCAAAACACCACCCACAAAAATACTAATATCATCTACATTATGTTCAGCGAATAACTTCATATTTGATGTAAATTGGCGTCGAATGGGGGATGATGAGTTCCCAAAGTTTCAGGTGTTTGTTTGTCGCTCTATTGGTCAAATTTGTACAATCTTTCGAAAATGGTTTCTATATTTGGGGATCGACTTAACAGTACGAAGGTTGACACTGAGTGATAGCTACACTGATCTGATTTGATCCTCCCTATTTTACCTGTAGTGTTACCTGAAGAGTCTGGTGTAAAAGCCAACCCCAGGCTTGTAGACGAAATAAGATCATGGCATTAATACATTTTACGAGCCACTTCCAAGTGTGACTTGAACACAAAGTGGGTCCTTTTTACATTTAGTCAAGTTTTGAATAAATATTTTAACATAGAGGGGGAATCGAGACGAGGGTCGTGGTGTATGTGTGTGTGTGTGTGTGTGTGTGTGTGTGTGTGTGTGTGTGTGTGTGTGTGTGTGTGTGTGTGTGTGTGTGTGTGTGTGTGTGTATGTGTAAATTTTACATGAGAGTTCCTGGGTATGATATCCCCAGACATATTTTTCATTTTTTGGATAAATGTCTTTGATGACGTCATATCCGGCTTTTTGTGAAAGTTGAGGCGGCACTGTCACACCCTCATTGGCTCACGTAAGTGTAGCCTATGCGATGGTAAACTTTGTCTGTCTGTGCGTGCGTGCGTGCGTATGTATGTATGTATGTATGTCTGTGGTAGAAACTTTAACATTTTTGGCTAAACACCGAAATACTCATTTCACGTGGTTAATTTTCAAGCACCATCTTCAAATTATTGAAGCAATGATCAACATTGTGTAGGCATGTGTGTAGTTAAAGCGTGTATCCAAAGAAAACGGGTGGTGGGGGGTTTTGAAGGGGTACAAGCAGTTGACTGGTTTGTGTCGTGTTTGGCATGTAGACGGCAGGTCAGGTGTCAAGATCAGGTCAGGGGTCGCGCGAAGGATTGTGGTCCAGTTCTCACCTCGCCGATTCGCCGGGGAAGACGATTTCATGTTGTTCGGTTTCTAAGCTCCAGAAAAGTAAATAAAGAAGATACCAAAGGGAGATTTCCTACAATTTGATCTGCACAGCGTGTTTCCAATGTCCACGCGAGGAAGAGCTGTCGAAAGCGCGGCAGTCAGTGTCGATCTTGCAGCCGTATCCCGGTAAGTTCAGAGACAGATCTAGTGTCTCCCACTCTGATAACGTGTCACCTACTGTTAATCCGTTTTGTTTTAATTTCTTTTTATTTCAGCAGACACGGATGTCAAACACAGTGCTAGGCAGTCACCTCTAGTGAAATGAGTTGATCTAAAGTGCCTGTAATGTTTGGATGTCTTTGCTCGTGGTTCGATTTATGTGAATTTCAAGACTTGCAGTAGAGTCTCAAGTTAAGTTTACTCTGCCCGAAAAAAACTGTTCACCATTTACTTGAACATGCAGATATAAGGAAACGGAATGAATCTGTTCTCAAAGTCAAAATGATCACGATTTTTTTCTCAGATTCAAAACATGCACTGTCATGGTTTTGTCTGTACAATTTAAGTACTTTGCAACAACTTCCTTGAACGTGAAAGACAGTTTTTGAATGCTAGATCTGTATCGCGTTTCATTCCAGACTCGATCCTCTCTTTGATTGTAGATCTACTGTTTGCTGTTTACGCACTATCATATGATTCGCTATGTAACTTTTGGTAAGCTTACCTTGCAACAGCTTTCTTGTCTTTGTTGGCATTTCTGGCTGTGTTGACCGTCAGAATTATTTTAAGAACCAGGCTGCTGCAGTCGACATGTTTCGCATATTGTAGGGTTACCATGCTGCATAGGTAAAGTGGCTTGTATAACCTGACTATTCTGTTTCAAAACACTGTTTATATTTGTGTAGGTTGTAGTCATCATAACTAATCGCATTTTGCCATTTGTTTCAGAAAGGAGGTTAACCTACAACAAGATCGACGCTATGTCAGATATATGCCTCAGCCACATGAAGACTTCCGAATTTAGATCTACTCGGCATGGTGACAAGTCTTGATGAAAAGTACAGGACTGAGGACAGCAGTGGAAAAAGTGCCCACATGGCAGGTACCTAACCTATTACCCTAGTCATTTTATCTGTTTGCCTTCTTTTGAAAATTATACATGGAGTTGATATGATGCGTTAGTTTTAACTGTGTGTGCGTGTGCGTGTGTGTGTGTGCGTGTGTGTGTGTGTGTGTGTGTTTGTGTGTGTGTGTGTGTTACGGAGTGAGTGAGTTTGTGTTATGTTACTGTTTGTTGATTTCTTACGGGAGCCTTGAAGGCTTCGCCTCTTGTTTTTTAATCAAATTGATTGAAATTTTGGCACAGCAATCTTCGACAAAGGCCGGACTTTGGTATTGCATTTCAACTTAGTGGCTTAAAAACTAATGAATGAGTTTGGTCATTAAAAATCGGAAACTTATTGTTTTATTAAACGATCCAAAAATAATTTCATCTTATTCTTCGTCATTTTCTGATTCCAAAAGCATATACATATGTTATATTTGGATTACAAACAAGCTCTGAAAATTAAAATTATAAAAATTATGATTAAAATTAATTTTCCGAAATCGATTTAAAAACAATTTCATCTTATTTCTTGTCGGTCCCTGATTCCAAAAACATATAGATATGATATGTTTGGATTAAAAACAAACTCAGTAAGCTAAAAAGAATAGACATACAGAAAAGCGTGTTATCCTGCTCAGCGCGACCACTACCGCACTATTCTGCATGGCTTGTCGATTTCACTGCCTTTGCCACGAGCGGTGGACTGACGAAACTACGAGTATGTGGTCTTGGTGAAAAAAGCAGTGCGTTCAGTTTCATTCTGTGAGTTCGACAGCTTGACTAAATGTTGTTATTTCGCCTTACGCGACTTGGTTTTTTTTTTACAGTCAATTTGACTTCGACGAATATATCCATAGTTGGTGTACATTCACTTTAGTTTGTGCATGATCGTTCCATAAAGTGTCCGGTCTATAGGTCAAATGGTCCGACTTTTACGTTCTCTCCAAAATGTATATTCCACTACCCCCTCCAAAATTGTCAATGACACGAACGCTTTCCTGTCTGGGGACTGCCTTGATCCTAGCTGAAATTGCTGTTTTCCGGTCGCAGATGGTCTGGGGGTTCTTTGTGTATTCTCAGACCTTCACATAACCCAAAGGGTAAAAGTCTGGAGCGTTTAACCGTGTGAGTGTGGCTACTGCCCAATGTCAAATATCGTACTGTTGTGTAGATCCGGTCATCCCCGAATTTAACAGATTGCTAACGACAAGCTCTAAGAAACAAAGAGGAGTGAACTTTATAGCGCTCTTGATCAGGCCGACAACAGTAAATAAGAGTTATGCGACACGCTCAGAGGTTTCCTTCCAATAATCGATCAGCAACACATGCAAGGTAAACACAACTAATGATGGCATGCCGTATGTGAACTTATGTTTAACATTTAGATAAATACCAACGGCATCCAATGAGAATAAACATCCAGTTAGTAAAAGCAAAAATCACAGAAAGTGACATTTCAATTTCATGGTTCAAAAACCATTTTGTCGCTGTCATATTGTGACCTGACATTTGGCAGATGCGCGGATCTTTGGTTTTTCTTCTCCCCTAACCTTTGAAGAATCCTATAATAGTACCGTAAGAGGCCATGGTCATTGACCTGAGTTTTAACCTTTCTCCGACTTCTAACTACAGCTTCCATTACCCCTCTGTCAGCTATTTCCCACCACACAAGTTAAACGGAGAAGAGACAGAAATAGGCGGGGGGAAAAAACAAAGAGAGAGAGAGAGAGAGAGACAGTGAGAGAGAGACAGAGACAGTGAGAGAGAGAGACTCTGAGAGAGAGAGAGGGAGAGAGAGGGGTGAGAGAGAAAGAGAGAGAGCGTGTGAGAGAGGATGAGTGCAAGAGAGAGGAAGAGAGGGGAGAGGGGGGGGGGGGAGAGACAGAATGTGTGAGAGAGAAGACAGAGTGAAGAGAGAGAAAGAAAGAGAGAGAGAGAGAGTGAGTGAGAGAGGGGTGAGAGAGAAAGAGAGAGAGAGAGCATGTGAGAGAGAGGGTGAGTGCAAGAGAGAGGAAGAGAGGGGAGAGGGGAGAGAGAGGCAGAATGTGTGTGTGAGAGAGAGAGAGAGAGAGAGAGAGAGAGAGAGAGAGAGAGAGAGAGCATAGAGGGAGTGAGAGCGAGAGCAATAGAGGAAGAAATATGTGAGAGAGAGAGAGAGATGATGATGATAATTAGTTTTAACGTCCTCTTAGAACCATTTGGCCTATCTTGGGACAGGTAGAGTTAATATGCTTTATGTGGGGACAAGACACTGGACAAACATGCAAACAGAGAACACATATGATCGTGTTATATATCTGGAGGTCCTGTTGCGATATTTCAAAATGGGGATGGAAGTAATGATTGTGTACGCGGAATGTGGTTGGACTGGAGCGGTTTTGTAGGCTTATTTGCTTTTTAAGTATGTAGAATATGTTTGTATGTGTGGCTGAATAAGTTACCACAAAAAAAAAAAAAAATAATAAAAAAAATTGCTAAAAAATATATCAGAATGGGGAACTTAAGTTCAGGTAGGAGGGCAGTATGTGCTTAAGCCTTGTTTGATCAATTGAGTATAGCTATGCTTTGTGTTTTAGACGCTTTAGTTGTTGGGCGTGGGAGGGGGGGGGTAAGGGGTCGGTGGGAGAGAGGACTGAGGGGTGGGAAGGAGGAAGAGAGAGAGAGAGAGAGAGAGAGAGAGAGAGAGAGAGAGAGAGAGAGAGAGAGAGAGAGAGAGAGAGAGAGAGAGAGAGAGAGAGAGAGAGAGAGTTCCCAAAACAGAGACAAATACAACAATTAAAATAAATAATTTCTTCTATATGCGCTGAGATCGCAGAAAAACAACATCTAAAAACCCCTTTGGCTCAGAACACACGTTTGCACGCACGCGCACGCACACACACACATACACACAATCATGCACACACACACATACACACACAAACACCCCCCAGCAGACACACACACGCACACACACACACACACACACACACACACACACACACACACACACACACACATTCTTAAATAATTTCATCTAAATCATAGTTTATTTAAAGCATGATTTATGATTATAACCCAATACTAACTGGTCAGCACATGCCTTACCATACCACGACAAACTTCACAAACGCAAAATATTCAACTTATCGTTCG
>NC_090245.1:83507936-83509550 GCF_037325665.1 Littorina saxatilis
ACATAAAAAGTTACAGACTGGCTGCTGCTTTTGCGAAACAGGCACATTTTAGAAGCCTTTACACATTCTCGGCAAAATGCTGCCGATTTCGCGTAATGGGCAGCGTTTTGCCGGTTACGCGAATTCGGCAAAAATGTTGCCGATTTCGCGAATTCGGCAATTCCGTGAATTCGGCACGACATATATATTTATAACGAACAGTTCTTGTGAAAACACTGTTTAGCAGAGTCATTTTCACCCATTACGTTACCATAGCAACAAGAACACAAAGTTATCAATGTTCCATGGCAGACAGGTTTGCTCTTAATAGACACGATAGAGACACGAGTGATAGATGTGTTTATAGGCCTACCTACTGGGCAACATGGTTGTTTATCTTGACTTTTGGAAAATGTCCATGAACTAACGATGACTTTTAGTATCCTTGATTACTTCCTGACGGGTTTAGAAGTACTCGTAATTACTCGGAACGCGATTACATCACTCATACAGTAACACGTCTTTACTTGTCAGCTGAAAATTAACATTTCTTCCACCATCTTGCTAAGTTTCACATTGCCAACACAGTACAAGTTCAGAGATCAGTGTAGCTGTTTGCGTCACTACGTGTACTACCTTGTACTTTTGTGAGAGGTGATACAGAGATGGGGTAGATCCCGTCCAATACTATAAAGCACACACGTACAGTATTATAATGCATACACATTTTTTTTCGCTAACGGTTGACGACAGCGAATAAAAAGTTCCCGAAAAATGGATTTTTGTGTGTATTCAATACATTTAACATTTCAAAGTATTTTATGGTTAATTTTGGTGGCGGTGGTCATGATTTATCTGTTTTGTTTGTCTGTTTGTTTGTTTGTTTGTTTGTATATTCGGTGGGTTTTGTTTTTCGACTCTGACGGTTAATCAAGGACAGATCACGTGACACCAGCTTTTAGAAGAGTCTTTTTTACCCATCACGTTGCCATAGCAACATGAGTAACATGTTTGCAATGTTCCATGGCAGACAGGTTTTCTTATAAAAGAAACGATACAGACAAGAGTGATGGATACGCTAAAAATCTGCCGGGAAACATGATTACATGAACCTGTTCTTTAGACAATGATCATGCTCTTAAACGGACGATGGTCAAAGCACCGGCAACATTTTCCTAAACGGGTTCCGAAACAACTTGGAATTACTCGGAACGCGATGCAGTAACACGTTTTTACTTGTCAGCTGAAAATTTAATTTAACATTGCTTCCACCACCTTGCCAAGTTTCAAATTGACAATGCAGTGCAAATTCACATACCTAGTGTGGCTTTACTACCTTGTATTTTTAATGAGCCAGCCCTTTGGGTATACACTGAGAATACAGATAAAGGATACAGAATACAGAATACAGAAAATGTATTGCCCAAGTTTGGGAACTCGTTTTGACACGCGGTTATCCCTCCATTCACTCTAGCCAAGCACACCCAACATACGCAGTTATAAAACATAAATAAATTCAACGACATCAATAAAAATTAAAAAAACCCAGATGATACAGAAGCGTGGCAGCTCTCGCCCAAAACGGGTTAAGTAAGGGTATTGTTTAATACTACCAAAGCACATGTACAGTAGTAT